>NC_034200.2:39823014-39930057 GCF_002021735.2 Oncorhynchus kisutch | reverse complement strand
GGTTCTCTCTCTGGTTATATTTTCAACCTCTACTAATCTCAATTTCCGACTAGATCAGATCATTGTAAACACCTGGGGGTGGGGGGGAGAGAAGAGCAGAACGGAGGAGCAGGAGCCAATTTCCAGATGGCGGCTCCAATGTGTGACATTATCCTCAATTTGAGACGGAACACAACGCCACCTCTAACACAGCCTCCATCAGCCCTTAGGAAGGAGAATGGACACATAGATACACACAAAAACACTCACTCACTCACACAGATGGAAGTGTCCAGCAGTGTGAGAATGTTACATCTGCACCTGCTGAATAATAGTCTAACTTTGCATCTCAAATGGAACCGTGTTCCCCATAGGGCTCTGGTCTAAAGTAGTGCACTATGTAGGGAATAGGGTGCCATATGGCTCTGGTTCACAGTAGAGCACTTTATGGGGAATAGGGTGCCATTGGGATCTGGTCAATAATAGTGCACTATGTAGGGAATAGAGTGCCAATTGGTAAGTAGACTAAATATCTAGTTCAGGTGGCTCTCCATCCTTTATCCCATCACTCTGAATGCTCCCCTCCATCCCATCACTCTGAACACTCCCCTTCATCCCATCACTCTGAACGCTCCCCTCCATCCCATCACTCTGAACGCTCCCCTCCATCCTATCACTCTGAACACTCCCCTCCATCCCATCACTCTGAACGCTCCCCTCCATCCCATCACTCTGAACGCTCCCCTCCATCCCATCACTCTGAACGCTCCCCTCCATCCCATCACTCTGAACGCTCCCCTCCATTCCATCACTCTGAACGCTCCCCTCCATCCCATCACTCTGAACGCTCCCCTCCATCCCAACAATCTGAATGCTCCCCTCCATCCCATCACTCTGAACGCTCCCCTCCATCCCATCAGTCCTCACAGCATTATCACTCTGAACGCTCCCCTCCCCTCCATCCCATCACTCTGAACACTCCCTCCATCCCATCACTCTGAACGCTCGACCTCCATCCATCACTCTGAACACTCCCCTCCATCACATCACTCTGAACGCTCCCCTCCATCCCATCACTCTGAACGCTCCCTCCATCCCATCACTCTGAACGCTCCCCCTCCATCCCATCACTCTGAATGCTCCGCTCCATCCCATCACTATGAACGCTCCCCTCCATCCTATCACTTTGAACACTCCCCTCCATCCCATCACTCTGAACGCTCCCCTCCATCCCATCACTCTGAACGCTCCCCTCCATCCCATCACTCTGAACACTCCCCTCCATCCCATCACTCTGAATGCTCCCCTCCACCTCATCACTCTGAACGCTTCCCTCCATCCCATCACTCTGAACACTCCCCTCCATCCCATCACTCTGAACGCTCCCCTCCATCCTATCACTTTGAACACTCCCCTCCATCCCATCACTCTGAACGCTCCCCTCCATCCCATCACTCTGAACGCTCCCCTCCATCCCATCACTCTGAACACTCCCCTCCATCCCATCACTCTGAATGCTCCCCTCCACCCCATCACTCTGAACGCTTCCCTCCATCCCATCACTCTGAACGCTCCCCTCCCCTCCATCCCATCACTCTGAAACACTCCCCTCCCCTCCATCCCATCACTCTGAACGCTCCCCTCCATCCCATCACTCTGAACGCTCCCCTCCATCCCATCATTCTGAACACTCCCCTCCCCTCCATCCCATCAGTCTGAACGCTCCCCTCCATCCCATCACTCTGAACGCTCCCCTCCCCTCCATCCCATCACTCTGAACGCTCCCCTCCCCTCCATCCCATCACTCTGAACGCTCCCCTCCATCCCATCACTCTGAACCCTCCCCTCCATCCCATCACTCTGAACGCTCCCCTCCATCCCATCACTCTGAACGCTCCCCTCCATCCCATCACTCTGAACGCTCCCCTCCATCCCATCACTCTGAACACTCCCCTCCATGCAATCACTCTGAACACTCCCCTCCCCTCCATCCCATCACTCTGAACGCTCCCCTCCATCCCATCACTCTGTACACTCCCCTCCATGCAATCACTCTGAATGCTCCCCTCCCCTCCATCCCATTAGTCTGAACGCTCCCCTCCATCCCATCACTCTGAACGCTCCCCTCCATCCCATCACTCTGAATGCTCCCCTCCATCCCATCACTCTGAACGCTCCCCTCCATCCCATCACTCTGAACGCTCCCCTCCCCTCCCCCTCCATCCCATCACTCTGAACGCTCCCCCTATCCCATCACTCTGAACGCTCCCCTCCATCCCATCAGTCCTCACAGCATTATCACTCTGAACGCTCCCCTCCATCCCATCACCCTGAACGCTCCCCTCCATCCCATCACTCTGAACACTCCCCTCCATCCCATCACTCTGAACGCCCCCCTCCATCCCATCACTCTGAACGCTCCCCTCCATCCCATCACTCTGAACGCTCCCCTCCATCCCATCACTCTGAATGCTCCCCTCCCCTCCATCCCATCACTCTGAACGCTCCCCTCCATCCCATCACTCTGAACGCTCCCCTCCATCCCATCACTCTGAACGGTCCCCTCCATCCCATCACTCTGAACGCTCCCCTCCATTCCATCACTCTGAACGCTCCCCTCCATCCCATCACTCTGAACGCTCCCCTCCATCCCAACACTCTGAATGCTCCCCTCCATCCCATCACTCTGAACGCGCCCCTCCATCCCATCAGTCCTCACAGCATTATCACTCTGAACGCTCCCCTCCCCTCCATCCCATCACTCTGAACACTCCCCTCCATCCCATCACTCTGAACACTCCCCTCCCCTCCATCCCATCACTCTGAACGCTCCCCTCCATCCCATCACTTTGAACACTCCCCTCCATCCCATCACTCTGAACGCTCCCCTCCATCCCATCACTCTGAACGCTCCCCTCCATCCCATCACTCTGAACACTCCCCTCCATCCCATCACTCTGAATGCTCCCCTCCACCCCATCACTCTGAACGCTTCCCTCCATCCCATCACTCTGAACGCTCCCCTCCATCCCATCACTCTGAACGCTCCCCTCCCCTCCATCCCATCACTCTGAACACTCCCCTCCCCTCCATCCCATCACTCTGAACGCTCCCCTCCATCCCATCACTCTGAACGCTCCCCTCCATCCCATCACTCTGAACACTCCCCTCCCCTCCATCCCTTCACTCTGAATGCTCCCCTCCATCCCATCACTCTGAACACTCCCCTCCATCCCATCACTCTGAACGCTCCCCTCCATCCCATCACTCTGAACGCTCCCCTCCATCCCATCACTCTGAACGCTCCCCTCCATCCCATCACTCTGAACGCTCCCCTCCATCCCATCACTCTGAACACTCCCCTCCATCCCATCACTCTGAACGCTCCCCTCCATCCCTTCACTCTGAATGCTCCCCTCCATCCCATCACTCTGAACGCTCCCCTCCATCCCGTCACTCTGAATGTTCCCCTCCATCCCATCACTCTGAACACTCCCCTCCATCCCATCACTCTGAACGCTCCCCTCCCCTCCATCCCATCACTCTGAACACTCCCCTCCATCCCAGGCAGGTGACGTGGTGGAACTAGAGTGGCTAATAGGTTTCTTGAAATGCATTTTCTATTGTGTTCCAGACCGGATTTATCATGTTCTCCTTTTAAAGAGGACACAAAACCTCCACCGGTGTGAGGCCTCTGCTTCAGGGAGGAACTGATCCCCTCTCTCCTCCATCAAGGCTTTGGGGAAATCTGGGAGGTTTGACAGTTTGGATCAAACAGACATTTTAACTGGACTATAAAGACATGTTCAGAATAAAACTGAAGCTGCAGTGGCTCCATTCTCAAGCACAGCACACAGCATATCACTTTGTGAAAAGGAAATACTGTATAATATCACATTTTTCATTCCAACATCTGCACTCTTTCTCATCACAAATAAACATCACTCAGTTGGTAGAGCATGGCACTTGCAATACCAGGGCTGTGGGTTAGATTTCCGGGACCACCTGTGTTTTAGATGTATGCACACATGACTAACTCAAATCAAATTCAATATTAATTGTCACATCTTTTTTTAAACAACAGGTGTAGAGTAACAGTGAAATACTTCATTACTTCTCTAACAATGCAGAGTTAAAGATAAAAATATATATAAAATATAAACAGTAACACGAGGGATAAATAAACAGTGAATAACCAATAACAATGAGTGAAAAAAACATGGCTATATACAGGGAGTACCAGGTAATAACATGGTAATATACAGGGAGTACCAGGTAATAACATGGCTATATACAGGGAGTACCAGGTAATAACATGGTAATATACAGGGAGTACCAGGTAATAACATGGCTATATACAGGGAGTACCAGGTAATAACATGGCTATATACAGGAAGTACCAGGTAATAACATGGCTATATACAGGGAGTACCAGGTAATAACATGGTAATATACAGGGAGTACCAGGTAATAACATGGCTATATACAGGGAGTACCAGGTAATAACATGGCTATATACAGGGAGTACCAGGTAATAACATGGCTACATACAGAGAGTACCAATACCGTGGCGATGTGCAGGGGCACCAGGTAATAACATGGCTATATACAGGAAGTACCAGGTAAGAACATGGCTATATACAGGAAGTACCAGGTAATAACATGGCTATATACAGGGAGTACCAGGTAATAACATGGCTATATACAGGAAGTACCAGGTAATAACATGGCTATATACAGGAAGTACCAGGTAATAACATGGCTATATACAGGGAGTACCAGGTAATAACATGGTAATATACAGGGAGTACCAGGTAATAACATGGCTATATACAGGGAGTACCAGGTAATAACATGGCTATATACAGGGAGTACCAGGTAATAACATGGCTATATACAGGAAGTACCAGGTAATAACATGGCTATATACAGGGAGTACCAGGTAATACCATGGCTATATACAGGGAGTACCAGGTAATAACATGGCTATATACAGGAAGTACCAGGTAATAACATGGCTATATACAGGAAGTACCAGGTAATAACATGGCTATATACAGGGAGTACCAGGTAATAACATGGCTATATACCGGAAGAACCAGGTAATAACATGGCTATATACAGGGAGTACCAGGTAATAACATGGTAATATACAGGGAGTACCAGGTAATAACATGGCTATATACAGGGAGTACCAGGTAATAACATGGCTATATACAGGGAGTACCAGGTAATAACATGGCTACATACAGAGAGTACCAATACCGTGGCGATGTGCAGGGGCACCAGGTAATAACATGGCTATATACAGGAAGTACCAGGTAAGAACATGGCTATATACAGGAAGTACCAGGTAATAACATGGCTATATACAGGGAGTACCAGGTAATAACATGGCTATATACAGGAAGTACCAGGTAATAACATGGTTATATACAGGGAGTACCAGGTAATAACATGGCTATATACCGGAAGTACCAGGTAATAACATGGCTATATACAGGAAGTACCAGGTAATAACATGGCTATATACAGGAAGTACCAGGTAATAACATGGCTATATACCGGCAGTACCAGGTAATAACATGGTTATATACATGAAGTACCAGGTAATAACATGGCTATATACAGGGAGTACCAGGTAATAACATGGCTATATACAGGGAGTACCAGGTAATAACATGACTATATACAGGAAGTACCAGGTAATAACATGGCTATATACAGGGAGTACCAGGTAATAACATGGATATATACAGGCAGTACCAGGTAATAACATGGCTACAACAGTGTGGGTTTGTGTGGACTATGTTCATTCTTTAGTGATGTGGACACCGAGGAAGTTGAATCTCTCGACCCGCTCAGCACCATACATCCCCATCGATGTGGACGTAGTCCTCGATCAGCTCCTTTCTCTTGCTGTTTGTTTTCCCTGAATTAAAATCACCGGCCACAAAAAACGCCACCTCTGGATTGTGAATTTTCTTGTTTTCTTAGGGCCTTTATACAGCTCGTTGATTGCGGTCTTAGTGATCAGGTTTGTGGTGATAAATAGATAGTACGGTCTGCAGCTTACCATGAGGTATTCTCAGGCCAGCAAAAAAAAAAACTCCAGACTTCCTTAACAATAGATAACATGCACCAGCTGTTTGTTTGTTTTTCCCCAAAGAGACACCCCCCCTCCTCCCTTCGTCTTACCTGAGCGCTGCCGTCCGGTCTCCATGAAAAAACCCAGGCAAGATGTATATTGACCATGTCCTCGATCAGTCACTTTGGATAAATAGTAAACCATAGAGGCAGAATACATAAGCTTGTGAAATGTTACATAGTACAGGGAAACTACAGTTGTCTTTATTTTAATCAAGGACGGTATTGTTTTATTGACAAATGAGTTATTTGTAACATGTTCATCTTTATAAAGTCTGGATGTTTTATATAACTTTGTAGCCTTCGTAACATTCCAACTCTTTCATTTTTCTCAGAGACCAAATGAAAAAGAGATCTAACAAACTCTCTGCCAATAGTCTATAAATTCATGATGAGGTTGATGCTGTGTTATTCATCCGATGCCTACAAATGCACAGTGCTTGTAGCCTGCAGTCGCCTCTCAGCCCGTGGCAAACCTGGACACCACCCAGAAACTGGCTCAATGTGTGGATCTGTTTCGGCACAAAATAGCCGCCGTGCCCTTTGTACAACCCAGGGGGTTTCATCTCCTACCCCTACCTTAGAGCCTGAATGGATGAGCTCCCTCCAGTTTCCTCCTAGTCTGGTTCCAGATCTATTTGTGATGTCTTGCCAACTCCTGTCATTGTCCAATAAGCTCTGTCTCACTGCAGAATCAGACTTTGCCCATAAATATAACATTTCGAAAGTTAAGTTTAGTCACTCATTCCGAAGGGTTTAGTTAAGGGTTAAGGTTTGGGATATAGGGTTAGCACTGGGATTGAACACACGACCCAACATCTTCCGCCCGCTCACTGTTCCCCTGTTTACATGCCTACTGGATGGTAATGACCGCTCACCATTCCCCTGTTTACATGCCTACTGGATGGTAATGGCGCTCACCGTTCCCCTGTTTACATGCCTACTGGATGGTAATGGCGCTCACCGTTCCCCTGTTTACATGCCTACTGGATGGTAATGGCGCTCACCGTTCCCCTGTTTACATGCCTACTGGATGGTAATGGCGCTCACCGTTCCCCTGTTTACATGCCTACTGGATGGTAATGGCGCTCACCGTTCCCCTGTTTACATGCCTACTGGATGGTAATGGCGCTCACCATTCCCCTGTTTACATGCCTACTGGTTGGTAATGGCGCTCACCGTTCCCCTGTTTACATGCCTACTGGATGGTAATGGCGCTCACCGTTCCCCTGTTTACATGCCTACTGGTTGGTAATGGCGCTCACCGTTCCCCTGTTTACATGCCTACTGGATGGTAATGGCGCTCACCGTTCCCCTGTTTACATGCCTACTGGATGGTAATGGCGCTCACCGTTCCCCTGTTTACATGCCTACTGGATGGTAATGGCGCTCACCGTTCCCCTGTTTACATGCCTACTGGATGGTAATGGCGCTCACCGTTCCCCTGTTTACATGCCTACTGGATGGTAATGGTGCTCACCGTTCCCCTGTTTACATGCCTACTGGATGGTAATGGTGCTCACTGTTCCCCTGTTTACATGCCTACTGGATGGTAATGGCGCTCACCGTTCCCCTGTTTACATGCCTACTGGATGGTAATGGCGCTCACCGTTCCCCTGTTTACATGCCTACTGGATGGTAATGGCGCTCACCGTTCCCCTGTTTACATGCCTACTGGATGGTAATGGCGCTCACCATTCCCCTGTTTACATGCCTACTGGATGGTAATGGCGCTCACCGTTCCCCTGTTTACATGCCTACTGGATGGTAATGGCGCTCACCGTTCCCCTGTTTACATGCCTACTGGATGGTAATGGCGCTCACCGTTCCCCTGTTTCCATGCCTACTGGATGGTAATGGCGCTCACCGTTGCCCCTAGTGGACGTTTTTTATGTAATCTCCTGACGTCCTAATCTTGAGCGACAAGGCTCTATTGTTAACCAATTTGTGTGACAACGATCATAGGAGTTGGCAAGACGGCACAAATAGATTGGGGACAAGCCTAGTTTCCTCCCACAAACCTGCGGAATGCATAGAGACTGGAGACCGGTCCGTGGAGACTGGAGGGAGACTGGAGACCCGGCGGTGGAGACTGGAGACCGGGCCACGGAGACTGGAGACCAGGCCATGGAGACTGGAGACCGGGCCGTGGAGACTGGAGACCAGGCCATGGAGACTGGAGACCGGGCCGTGGAGACTGGAGACCGGGTCATGGAGACTGGAGACCAGGCCGTGGAGACTGCAGACCGGGCCGTGGAGAATGGAGACCAGGCCGTGGAGACTGGAGACCGGGCCATGGAGACTGGAGACCGGGCCGTGGAGACTGGAGACCGGGCCGTGGAGACTGGAGACCAGGCCGTGGAGACTGGAGACCAGGCCATGGAGACTGGAGACCAGGCCATGAAGACTGGAGACCGGGCCATGGAGACTGGAGACCAGGCCATGGAGACTGGAGACCAGGCCGTGGAGACTGGAGACCAGGCCATGGAGACTGGAGACCAGGACGTGGAGACTGGAGACAGGCCGAGGAGACTGGAGACCAGGCCGTGGAGACTGGAGACCAGGCCGTGGAGACTGGAGACCAGGCCGTGGAGACTGGAGGGAGACTGGAGACCCGGCCGTGGAGACTGGAGGGAGACTGGAGACCAGGCCGTGGAGACTGGAGGGAGACTGGAGACCCGGCCATGGAGACTGGAGACCAGGCCATGGAGACTGGAGAGAGACTGGAGACCAGGCCGTGGAGACTGGAGGGAGACTGGAGACCAGGCCGTGGAGACTGGAGACCAGGCCATGGAGACTGGAGACCGGGCCGTGGAGACTGGAGACCAGGCCATGGAGACTGGAGACCAGGCCATGGAGACTGGAGACCAGGCCGTGGAGATTGGAGACCAGGCCATGGAGACTAGATACCAGGCCATGGAGACTGGAGACCAGGCCGTGGAGACTGGAGACCAGGCCATGGAGACTGGAGGCCAGGCAATGGAGACTGGAGGCCGTGGAGACTGGAGTCCAGGCCGTGGAGACTGGAGGGAGACTGGAGACCAGGCCGTGGAGACTGGAGGGAGACTGGAGACCAGGCCATGGAGACTGGAGGCCAGGCCATGGAGACTGGAGACCAGGCCATGGAGACTGGAGACCAGGCCGTGGAGACTGGAGACCAGGCCATGGATAAAAGGTGCTATACAAAATGCATTCCATCCAGTGAGTTAGATACATTAAGTATGTATTCGGTCTGAGGTTTGTGAGTCCAGGTGCCTGTTGGGGCACAGGACCAGCTGGACGATGTGAGTGACTTGCATAGATACACACAGAGCTAATACACATACACACACAACAACACACACAGCGCTGGCGTGCTAACAGAACCAGAGGCGCTTGCTTTCACAGTGAGCTGAAAGAGACTGGCATCGATGCCAACAACCTCCCAGCCTTCCTCTCAGGCTCATCTCCAGCTGCAGGTCTGCTTGCTGAGCTACCATTGCGTCCCAATAGCTGCCACACTATTCTCTATATAGTGTACTTTTTTTGACCAGGGTCAATAGGGCAATAGGGCAATAGGGCACTATGTAGGGGACAGGGTGCTATTTGAGACGCATAGCTGACTACACAGCTGAAGGAAATGAATATAATCATAATAATAATAATAAAAAATAGTCATAGTGAATATACTTGAAATACAAGCGAAAGAAATGGCACATTCTCACGTCGTTGATATTCTCACGTCGTTGATGTTCTCACGTCGTTGATATTCTCACGTCGTTGATATTCTCACGTCGTTGATATTCTCACGTCGTTGATGTTCTCACGTCGTTGATGTTCTCACGTCGTTGATATTCTCACGTCATTGATGTTCTCACGTCGTTGATATTCTCACGTCGTTGATGTTCTCACGTCGTTGATGTTCTCACGTCGTTGATGTTCTCACGTCGTTGATATTCTCACGTCGTTGATGTTCTCACGTCGTTGATATTCTCACGTCGTTGATGTTCTCACGTCGTTGATATTCTCACGTCGTTGATATTCTCACGTCGTTGATGTTCTCACGTCGTTGATGTTCTCACGTCGTTGATACACGTCGTTGATGTTCTCACGTCGTTGATGTTCTCACGTCGTTGATGTTCTCACGTCGTTGATGTTCTCACGTCGTTGATATTCTCACGTCGTTGATATTCTCACGTCGTTGATGTTCTCACGTCGTTGATGTTCTCACGTCGTTGATGTTCTCACGTCGTTGATATTCTCACGTCGTTGATGTTCTCACGTCGTTGATGTTCTCACGCCGTTGATGTTCTCACATCGTTGATATTCTCACGTCGTTGATGTTCTCACGTCGTTGATATTCTCACGTCGTTGATATTCTCACGTCTTTCCAATCTACAGTTCATTCGGAAAGTATTCAGACCCCTGGACGTTTTTTCCCACATTTTGTTACGTTACAGCCTTTTTCCAAAATAAATTAAATTGTTTACCGCCCCCCCCCCTTCAACAATCTGCACACAATACCCCATATTGACAAAGAAAAAACAGGTTTAGGCATTTTTGCTAATTTACAAAAAATCATGTATTACATTTGCATAAGTATTGAGACCCTTTACTCAGTACTTTGTTGAAGCATCTTTGACATTGATTACAGCCTCGAGTCTTCTTGGGTATGACCCTACAAGCTTGGTACACCTGTATTTGGGGAGTTTCTCCCATTCTTCTCTGCAGATCCTCTCAAGCTCTGTCAGGTTGGATGGGGATCGTTGCTGCACAGCTGTTTTCAGGTCTCTCCAGAGATGTTTGATCGGGTTCAAGTCTGGGCTCTGGCTGAGCCACTCAAGGACATTCAGAGACTTGTCCCTGTGTAACGCTCTGGGCGTAGTGGGTGCGAAGTCAGGCGCAGGAAGCAGAGAGTACAGGGTTTTAATTGCACACACGGCGAACATAAGCCACCCCACGAAACACAGGGCGCCCAACAAATCAAATGCCCCAAACACGGGGACTCAAACAGTCCGGAGAAAAGCCCACGAACGAAAACCACGTCAAACGTGCACAGTAGCAACACAAACCAATCCCGCACAAAGAGCAGGCGGGCCTACTGTTTAACATAGCTAATCAGCCTACACACAAAACAGGTGAAACCAATAAACAGAAAGGGGGAAAAGGGATCAGTAGCAGCTAGTAGACCGGTGACGACGAGCGCCGAGCGCCACCCAAACAGAGAAGGGAAAAGTAGCAGCTAGTAGACCGGTGACGACGACCGCCGAGCGCCACCCAAATAGAGAAGGGAAAAGTAGCAGCTAGTAGACTGGTGACGACGACCACCGAGCGCCACCCGAACAGAGAAGGGAAAAGTAGCAGCTAGTAGACCGGTGACGACGACCGCCGAGCGCCGCCCGAACAGAGAAGGGACAAGTAGCAGCTAGTAGACCGGTGACGACGACCGCCAAGCGCCACCCGAACAGAGAAGGGACAAGTAGCAGCTAGTAGGCCGGTGACGACGACCGCCGAGCTCCACCCAAACAGGAAGGGGAGCCACCTTCGGTAGGAGTCGTGACAGTCCCAAAGCCACTCCTGGGTTTTCTTAGCTGTGTGCTTAGGGTCGTTGTCCTGTTGGAAGGTGAACCTTCGCCCCAGTCTGAGATCCTGAGCGCTCTGGAGCAGGTTTTCATCAAGGATCTCTCTGTACTTCGCTTCATTCATTAAGCTTGTAGTTAAGTGCTTTTGCATCTGTGTGTGTGTGTGTGTGTGTGTGTCTGTGTGTGTGTGTCTGTGTGTGTGTGTGTGTGTGTGTGTGTGTGTGTGTGTGTGTGTGTGTGTGTGTGTGTGTGTGTGTGTGTGTGTGTGTGTGTGTGTGTGTGTGTGTGTGTCTGTGTGTGTGTGTGTGTGTGTGAGTTTGTGTGTGTGTGTGTGTGTGTGTGTGTGTGTGTGTGTGTGTGTGTGTGTGTGTGTGTGTGTGTGTGTGTGTGTGTGTGTGTGTGTGTGTGTGTGTGTGTGTGTGTGTGTGTGTCTGTGTGTGTGTGTGTGTGTATGTGTACTTAGTGTTGCTGCATGCCTGGGGTCTGGTCTATACCACAGGTATGTTAAGACTTGAGGTTAGAGATACATATAGAGAGTTTATACAACTATGGTAGTCATCTGTAGCTCAGTTGGTAGAGCATGGCGCTAGGAATGCCAGGATAGTGGGTTAGATTTCCCGGGACCGCTCGTATGTAAAATATATGCACGCATGATTGTAAGTCGCTTTGGATAAAAGCATTTGTTACATTTTTAGGGTGGAAGGTAGCCTCGCGGTTACAGCGTTGGGCCAGTAACCGAAAGGTCGCTGATTTGAATACCGATAAGGTGAAATATCTGTCCTTGAAATATGTGTCCTTGAGCAAGGCACTTAAACCTAATTCCAGAAGCTCTGTACCTGGAAAACAACACATTTCACAGCACCTATCCAGTGTGACAGTACAACATCATTTATTTTTCATGGCATATATTATTATGTATATATTATTATGTATATATTATTATGCATATATTATTATGCCTATATTATTATTCATATATTATTATTCATATATTATTATTCATATATTGTTATTTATATATTATTATGTCTATATTATTATGTCTATATTATTATTCATATATTATTATGTCTATATTATTATTCATATATTATTATTATTCATATATTATTATTATTCATATATTATTATTCATATATTGTTATTTATATATTATTATTCATATATTATTATGTATATATTATTATTTATATATTATTATCCATATATTATTATCCATAGATTATTATTCATATATTATTATTCATATATTATTATTCATATATTATTATGTCTATATTATTATTCATATATTATTATTCATATATTGTTATTTATATATTATTATTCATATATTATTATGTATATATTATTATTCATATATTATTATCCATATATTATTATTCATAGATTATTATTCATATATTATTATTCATATATTATTATTCATATATTATTATTCATATATTATTATGTCTATATTATTATCTATATACTATTATTTATGGTGCAGTTAAAGGTTCAATAAAGAAATTAAGTATAAATTATACTTGTAGTTTGTTGAGATGATTATTGATGTTAGGGCGACATCTACTGGTCAGAAAGGATTACTGGTTATTTGAACCCATAACCTGATCGTGAACTAAGTGAATGTTGACTAAAATGAGAAAAAGCCATCAAATCAAACTGGGAGCTAAGTTGAATGTCTGACATGATTTATACATTTTTTTACAAAGGAAATTACCTGATTTGTGACAAAGTCTAATAACATCAGTGAAGATGAAGCATTCAATCGTTTCCAAATAGACATTGGTCCATTATAGACATGTTTTTCCATTTGTCCCTATTTGAGAACACTTTTTAGTTCCAGGTAGAACCCTTTTTAGTTCCAGGTAGAACCCTTTTTAGTTCCAAGTAGAACCCTTTGGTGGTGAAAGAGATTCTACTTATAATATTTTAGTGATGAAAGGGTTACTTTGTAGAACCTTGTATTAATGAACCAAAAATAGTTATTTTTAGAGGGTTCTCTTATGGGGACAAATGAAGAACCCTTCATGGTTCCTGATACACTCACAGTGAGGCTTCACCTGTTGGTCTTAATTATGATTGACAGATCATGTAATCCAAGATGCCATTGCCTGCCTTTGTGACCTGGAGCAAGGCACTTATCCCCCCACAACAAGTATTCCACAGGTGCCCATTGTGGTAGCCCCTGACTCCAACCTCTATATGTCTTTAACAGTCCTCTGCTCCGACCTCTGTACCTCTATGTAACAGTCCTCTGCTCCGACCTCTGTACCTCTATGTAACAGTCCTCTGCTCCGACCTCTGTACCTCTATGTAACAGTCCTCTGCTCCGACCTCTGTACCTCTATGTAACAGTCCTCTGCTCCGACCTCTGTACCTCTATGTAACAGTCCTCTGCTCCGACCTCTGTACCTCTATGTAACAGTCCTCTGCTCCGACCTCTGTACCTCTATGTAACAGTCCTCTGCTCCGACCTCTGTATCTCTCTGTAACAGTCCTCTGCTCCGACCTCTGTATCTCTATGTAACAGGCCCCCTGTTCTGACCTCTATGTAACAGGCCCCCTGTTCTGACCTCTATGTAACAGGCCCCCTGCTCTGACCTCTATGTAACAGGCCCCCTGTTCCAACCTCTATGTAACAGGCCCCCTGTTCTGACCTCTATGTAACAGGCCCCCTGTTCTGACCTCTATGTAACAGGCCCCCTGCTCTGACCTCTGTGTAACAGGCCCCCTGCTCTGACCTCTATGTAACAGGCCCCCTGCTCTGACCTCTATGTAACAGGCCCCCTGGTCTGACCTCTATGTAACAGGCCCCCTGCTCTGACCTCTATGTAACAGGCCCCCTGGTCTGACCTCTGTGTAACAGGCCCCCTGCTCTGACCTCTATGTAACAGGCCCCCTGCTCTGACCTCTATGTAACAGGCCTCTGCTCTGACCTCTATGTAACAGGCCCCCTCCTCTGACCTCTATGTAACAGGCCTCTGCTCTGACCTCTATGTAACAGGGCTCTGCTCTGACCTCTATGTAACAGGCCCCCTGCTCTGACCTCTATGTGTATGTAACAGCCCCCTCCTCTGACCTCTATGTAACAGGCCCCCTGCTCTGACCTCTATGTAACAGGCCCTCTGCTCTGACCTCTATGTAACAGGCCCCCTCCTCTGACCTCTATGTAACAGGCCTCTGCTCTGACCTCTATGTAACAGGCCTCTGCTCTGACCTCTATGTGTATGTAACAGCCCCCTCCTCTGACCTCTATGTAACAGGCCTCTGCTCTGACCTCTATGTAACAGGCCCCCTCCTCTGACCTCTATGTAACAGGCCTCTGCTCTGACCTCTATGTAACAGGCCTCTGCTCTGACCTCTATGTAACAGGCCTCTGCTCTGACCTCTATGTGTATGTAACAGCCCCCTCCTCTGACCTCTATGTAACAGGCCCCCTGCTCTGACCTCTATGTAACAGGCCTCTGCTCTGACCTCTATGTAACAGGCCCCCTCCTCTGACCTCTATGTAACAGGCCTCTGCTCTGACCTCTATGTAACAGGCCTCTGCTCTGACCTCTATGTGTATGTAACAGGCCCCTTGCTCTGACCTCTCCAACCTGTATATCTGAGGGGGTTGGGATAAAAAGAGGAGGTGAAATTTCAGTTGGACCTTTGTACAAATGACGAATAAAGGCCATAATGGCACCGAACGAGATGGCTGCTGATTTACGGGCTCCTAACCAATTGTGCTATTGTGTGTATGTTTTCACGATATTTGTATCTTATTTTGTACATAATATTTATGCCACAGTCTCTTATGACCTTAAAAGAGCTTCTGGATATCAGAACAGCGATTACTCACCACGAACTGGACGAAGATTCTTTCTTTAACGAGTTGGACGCACAAGACAAGCCCAAATCCCGTCGTTCGCATGAAGAAGAGACAGAGATATAGGGGTCGTAGGTCGGGGTGCCTTGTAAGAATCCGGCAGCGAGTGGGTAATCCGCCTCTACCATCAGTCCTATTAGCGAATGTGCAATAATTAACCATCAGTCGTTAGCGGTCCAGAACCGCTACTAGGAGACACCCAGAACCACCAGTCATTACTGGTCCAGAACCGTTACTAGGAGACACCCAGAACCACCAGTCATTACTGGTCCAGAACTGTTACAGGGAGACACCCAGAACCACCAGTCATTACTGGTCCAGAACTGTTACAGGGAGACACCCAGAACCACCAGTCATTACTGGTCCAGAACCGTTACTAGGAGACACCCAGAACCACCAGTCATTACTGGTCCAGAACTGTTACAGGGAGACACCCAGAACCATCAGTCATTACTGGTCCAGAACTGTTACTAGGAGACACCCAGACCCACCAATCATTACTGGTCCAGAACTGTTACTAGGAGACACCCAGAACCACCAGTCGTCAACTACGGCCTCACAGTCACCGTCGCAGGACACTGACTCAACCACAACCACACAAGTACATGATGAGACTGTGACACAGGCTGCTCACATGCCTACACCTGTGTCAACGCCACAGTCTAACCCTAATCCTAACGCCACAATCTAACCCTAATCCTAACTAAACAGTCTAACCCTAATCCTAACGCCACAGTCTAACCCTAATCCTAACGCCACAGTCTAACCCTAATCCTAACGCCACAGTCTAACCCTAATCCTAACGCCACAGTCTAACCCTAATCCTAACGCCACAGTCTAACCCTAATCCTAACGCCACAGTCTAACCCTAATCCTAACGCCACAGTCTAACCCTAATCCTAACGCCACAGTCTAACCCTAATCTTAAAGCCATAGTCTAACCCTAATCCTAAAGCCACAGTCTAACCCTAATCCTAACGCCACAGTCTAACCCTAATCCTAACGCCACAGTCTAACCCTAATCCTAACGCCACAGTCTAGAGACATTTTGTTGTTGAGAGTCAGGTTGACCGCCATTACCCTACGACAGATAGGCGGGCACCTAGACACTTAGACATGCAGACGGACTCTACCGACAGTTCATGCAGAAGGGAAGGAGTCATCTCGTATTACGGTTTAGTCCATTTGCAACTATTTATGTTAGTTGTATGCACAGAGCATCATGGGTAATGTGTGCTGAGATGAGCACGTTCATATAAACGGGTGAACTGATTTCTGTCTCCCGTCTCATCATTATTGAATTGTTATAAAAGGCGTGATTATGACGTAACAAATGGAGTCCATGTTTCAGGTTAGAAAAAGCATGGCGACAATGCCTGAAATTTGTGAATTCATTACTAGCACAAAGCATTGTGGGTATTTATGTTTACTTGACCGGATGGGGGGAGGTCGTTCTAGCAAGGTGGGGGCCATAAATCAAAATCTAAGTGCCATATAGGTACACATATGGCAGCTTTTAAAGTGTGACTGTATGTGTCTATGCAGCTCCAGAATAAAGATCTCTCATCTAAGAGAGATGAGTTGTCATGTGTTGTCAGCCTTGCTATGTTGTTGTCTTAGGTCTCTCTTTATGTAGTGTTGTGATATCTCTGTTGTTGTGATGTCTCTGTTGTTGTGATATCTCTGTTGTTGTGATGTCTCTGTTGTTGCGATGTCTCTGTTGTTGTGATGTCTCTGTTGTTGTGATGTCTCTGTTGTTGTGATGTCTCTGTTGTTGTGTTGTCTCTGTTGTTGTGATATCTCTGTTGTTGTGATGTCTCTGTTGTTGTGATATCTCTGTTGTTGTGATGTCTCTGTTGTTGTGATGTCTCTGTTGTTGTGATGTCTCTGTTGTTGTGATGTCTCTGTTGTTGTGATGTCTCTGTTGTTGTGTTGTCTCTGTTGTTGTGATGTCTCTGTTGTTGTGATGTCTCTGTTGTTGTGATGTCTCTGTTGTTGTGATGTCTCTGTGTTGTGATGTCTCTGTTGTTGTGATGTCTCTGTTGTTGTGATGTCTCTGTTGTTGTGATGTCTCTGTTGTTGTGATGTCTCTGTTGTTGTGATGTCTCTGTTGTTGTGATGTCTCTGTTGTTGTGATGTCTCTGTTGTTGTGATGTCTCTGTTGTTGTGATGTCTCTGTTGTTGTGATGTCTCTGTTGTTGTGATGTCTCTGTTGTTGTGATGTCTCTGTTGTTGTGTGTCTCTGTTGTTGTGATGTCTCTGTTGTTGTGATGTCTCTGTTGTTGTGATGTCTCTGTTGTTGTGATGTCTCTGTTGTTGTGATGTCTCTGTTGTTGTGATGTCTCTGTTGTTGTGATGTCTCTGTTGTTGTGATGTCTCTGTTGTTGTGATGTCTCTGTTGTTGTGATGTCTCTGTTGTTGTGATGTCTCTGTTGTTGTGATGTCTCTGTTGTTGTGATGTCTCTGTTGTTGTGATGTCTCTGTTGTTGTGATGTCTCTGTTGTTGTGATGGTCTCTGTTGTTGTGATGTCTCTGTTGTTGTGATGTCTCTGTTGTTGTGATGTCTCTGTTGTTGTGATGTCTCTTTGTGTTGTCTCTGTTGTTGTGATGTCTCTGTTGTTGTGATGTCTCTGTTGTTGTGATGTCTCTGTTGTTGTGATGTCTCTGTTGTTGTGATGTCTCTGTTGTTGTGATGTCTCTGTTGTTGTGATGTCTCTGTTGTTGTGATGTCTCTGTTGTTGTGATGTCTCTGTTGTTGTGATGTCTCTGTTGTTGTGATGTCTCTGTTGTTGTGATGTCTCTGTTGTTGTGATGTCTCTGTTGTTGTGTTGTCTCTGTTGTTGTGATGTCTCTGTTGTTGTGATGTCTCTGTTGTTGTGATGTCTCTGTTGTTGTGTTGTCTCTGTTGTTGTGATGTCTCTGTTGTTGTGATGTCTCTGTTGTTGTGATGTCTCTGTTGTTGTGATGTCTCTGTTGTTGTGATGTCTCTGTTGTTGTGTTGTCTCTGTTGTTGTGATGTCTCTGTTGTTGTGATGTCTCTGTTGTTGTGATGTCTCTGTTGTTGTGATGTCTCTGTTGTTGTGTTGTCTCTCTGTTGTTGTGATGTCTCTGTTGTTGTGATGTCTCTGTTGTTGTGATGTCTCTGTTGTTGTGATGTCTCTGTTGTTGTGATGTCTCTGTTGTTGTGATGTCTCTGTTGTTGTGATGTCTCTGTTGTTGTGATGTCTCTGTTGTTGTGATGTCTCTGTTGTTGTGATGTCTCTGTTGTTGTGATGTCTCTGTTGTTGTGATGTCTCTGTTGTTGTGATGTCTCTGTTGTTGTGATGTCTCTGTTGTTGTGATGTCTCTGTTGTTGTGATGTCTCTGTTGTTGTGTTGTCTCTCTGTTGTTGTGATGTCTCTGTTGTTGTGATGTCTCTGTTGTTGTGTTGTCTCTCTGTTGTTGTGATGTCTCTGTTGTTGTGATGTCTCTGTTGTTGTGATGTCTCTGTTGTTGTGTTGTCTCTCTGTTGTTTGTGTTGTCTCTCTGTTGTTGTGTTGTCTCTGTTGTTGTGTTGTCTCTCTGTTGTTGTGATGTCTCTGTTGTTGTGTTGTCTCTCTGTTGTTGTGATGTCTCTGTTGTTGTGTTGTCTCTCTGTTGTTGTGATGTCTCTGTTGTTGTGATGTCTCTGTTGTTGTGATGTCTCTGTTGTTGTGTTGTCTCTCTGTTGTTGTGATGTCTCTGTTGTTGTGATGTCTCTGTTGTTGTGATGTCTCTGTTGTTGTGTTGTCTCTCTGTTGTTGTGATGTCTCTGTTGTTGTGATGTCTCTGTTGTTGTGTTGTCTCTCTGTTGTTGTGATGTCTCTGTTGTTGTGATGTCTCTGTTGTTGTGATGTCTCTGTTGTTGTGATGTCTCTGTTGTTGTGATGTCTCTGTTGTTGTGTTGTCTCTGTTGTTGTGATGTCTCTGTTGTTGTGTTGTCTCTGTTGTTGTGTTGTCTCTGTTGTTGTGTTGTCTCTCTGTTGTTGTGATGTCTCTATTGTTGTGTTGTCTCTGTTGTTGTGATGTCTCTGTTGTTGTGATGTCTCTGTTTGTGTTTCTCTGTTGTTGTGATGTCTCTGTTGTTGTGTTGTCTCTGTTGTTGTGATGTCTCTGTTGTTGTGATGTCTCTGTTGTTGTGATGTCTCTGTTGTTGTGATGTCTCTGTTGTTGTGATGTCTCTGTTGTTGTGATGTCTCTGTTGTTGTGATGTCTCTGTTGTTGTGATGTCTCTGTTGTTGTGTTGTCTCTCTGTTGTTGTGATGTCTCTGTTGTTGTGTTGTCTCTCTGTTGTTGTGATGTCTCTGTTGTTGTGTTGTCTCTCTGTTGTTGTGATGTCTCTGTTGTTGTGATGTCTCTGTTGTTGTGATGTCTCTGTTGTTGTGTTGTCTCTCTGTTGTTGTGATGTCTCTGTTGTTGTGTTGTCTCTGTTGTTGTGATGTCTCTGTTGTTGTGATGTCTCTGTTGTTGTGATGTCTCTGTTGTTGTGATGTCTCTGTTGTTGTGTTGTCTCTGTTGTTGTGATGTCTCTGTTGTTGTGATGTCTCTGTTGTTGTGTTGTCTCTCTGTTGTTGTGTTGTCTCTCTGTTGTTGTGTTGTCTCTGTTGTTGTGTTGTCTCTCTGTTGTTGTGATGTCTCTGTTGTTGTGTTGTCTCTCTGTTGTTGTGTTGTCTCTCTGTTGTTGTGATGTCTCTGTTGTTGTGATGTCTCTGTTGTTGTGATGTCTCTGTTGTTGTGTTGTCTCTGTTGTTGTGATGTCTCTGTTGTTGTGATGTCTCTGTTGTTGTGATGTCTCTGTTGTTGTGATGTCTCTGTTGTTGTGATGTCTCTGTTGTTGTGATGTCTCTGTTGTTGTGTTGTCTCTGTTGTTGTGATGTCTCTGTTGTTGTGTTGTCTCTGTTGTTGTGATGTCTCTGTTGTTGTGATGTCTCTGTTGTTGTGATGTCTCTGTTGTTGTGATGTCTCTGTTGTTGTGATGTCTCTGTTGTTGTGATATCTCTGTTGTTGTGATGTCTCTGTTGTTGTGATGTCTCTGTTGTTGTGATGTCTCTGTTGTTGTGATGTCTCTGTTGTTGTGATGTCTCTGTTGTTGTGATGTCTCTGTTGTTGTGATATCTCTGTTGTTGTGATGTCTCTGTTGTTGTGATGTCTCTGTTGTTGTGATGTCTCTGTTGTTGTGATGTCTCTGTTGTTGTGATGTCTCTGTTGTTGTGTTGTCTCTGTTGTTGTGATGTCTCTGTTGTTGTGATGTCTCTGTTGTTGTGATGTCTCTGTTGTTGTGATGTCTCTGTTGTTGTGATGTCTCTGTTGTTGTGATGTCTCTGTTGTTGTGATGTCTCTGTTGTTGTGATGTCTCTGTTGTTGTGATGTCTCTGTTGTTGTGATATCTCTGTTGTTGTGATGTCTCTGTTGTTGTGATGTCTCTGTTGTTGTGATGTCTCTGTTGTTGTGATGTCTCTGTTGTTGTGATGTCTCTGTTGTTGTGATGTCTCTGTTGTTGTGATGTCTCTGTTGTTGTGTTGTCTCTCTGTTGTTGTGATGTCTCTGTTGTTGTGATGTCTCTGTTGTTGTGATGTCTCTGTTGTTGTGATGTCTCTGTTGTTGTATGTCTCTGTTGTTGTGATGTCTCTGTTGTTGTGATGTCTCTGTTGTTGTGTTGTCTCTGTTGTTGTGTTGTCTCTGTTGTTGTGATGTCTCTGTTGTTGTGATGTCTCTGTTGTTGTGATGTCTCTGTTGTTGTGTTGTCTCTGTTGTTGTGATGTCTCTGTTGTTGTGTTGTCTCTGTTGTTGTGTTGTCTCTCTGTTGTTGTGATGTCTCTGTTGTTGTGGTTGTCTCTGTTGTTGTGATGTCTCTGTTGTTGTGTTGTCTCTCTGTTGTTGTGTTGTCTCTCTGTTGTTGTGTTGTCTCTGTTGTTGTGTTGTCTCTGTTGTTGTGTTGTCTCTCTGTTGTTGTGATGTCTCTGTTGTTGTGTTGTCTCTGTTGTTGTGTTGTCTCGGTTGTTGTGTTGTCTCTGTTGTTGTGATGTCTCTGTTGTTGTGATGTCTCTGTGTTGTGTTGTGTTGTCTCTGTTGTTGTGTTGTCTCTGTTGTTGTGATGTCTCTGTTGTTGTGTTGTCTCTGTTGTTGTGTTGTCTCTCTGTTGTTGTGATGTCTCTGTTGTTGTGATGTCTCTGTTGTTGTGTTGTCTCTGTTGTTGTGTTGTCTCTCTGTTGTTGTGTTGTCTCTCTGTTGTTGTGTTGTCTCTGTTGTTGTGTTGTCTCTCTGTTGTTGTGTTGTCTCTCTGTTGTTGTGTTGTCTCTCTGTTGTTGTGTTGTCTCTCTGTTGTTGTGTTGTCTCTGTTGTTGTGTTGTCTCTGTTGTTGTGTTGTCTCTCTGTTGTTGTGTTGTCTCTCTGTTGTTGTGTTGTCTCTGTTGTTGTGTTGTCTCTCTGTTGTTGTGTTGTCTCTCTGTTGTTGTGTTGTCTCTCTGTTGTTGTGTTGTCTCTCTGTTGTTGTGTTGTCTCTGTTTGTGTTGTCTCTGTTGTGTTGTCTCTCTGTTGTTGTGTTGTCTCTCTGTTGTTGTGTTGTCTCTGTTGTTGTGTTGTCTCTCTGTTGTTGTGTTGTCTCTCTGTTGTTGTGTTGTCTCTCTGTTGTTGTGTTGTCTCTCTGTTGTTGTGATGTCTCTGTTGTTGTGATGTCTCTGTTGTTGTGTTGTCTCTCTGTTGTTGTGTTGTCTCTCTGTTGTTGTGATGTCTCTGTTGTTGTGTTGTCTCTCTGTTGTTGTGTTGTCTCTCTGTTGTTGTGTTGTCTCTCTGTTGTTGTGTTGTCTCTCTGTTGTTGTGTTGTCTCTCTGTTGTTGTGATGTCTCTGTTGTTGTGTTGTCTCTCTGTTGTTGTGTTGTCTCTCTGTTGTTGTGATGTCTCTGTTGTTGTGTTGTCTCTCTGTTGTTGTGTTGTCTCTCTGTTGTTGTGTTGTCTCTCTGTTGTTGTGTTGTCTCTGTTGTTGTGTTGTCTCTGTTGTTGTGTTGTCTCTCTGTTGTTGTGTTGTCTCTGTTGTTGTGTTGTCTCTGTTGTTGTGTTGTCTCTCTGTTGTTGTGTTGTCTCTCTGTTGTTGTGTTGTCTCTCTGTTGTTGTGTTGTCTCTCTGTTGTTGTGTTGTCTCTCTGTTGTTGTGTTGTCTCTCTGTTGTTGTGTTGTCTCTCTGTTGTTGTGTTGTCTCTCTGTTGTTGTGTTGTCTCTCTGTTGTTGTGATGTCTCTGTTGTTGTGTTGTCTCTCTGTTGTTGTGATGTCTCTGTTGTTGTGTTGTCTCTCTGTTGTTGTGATGTCTCTGTTGTTGTGTTGTCTCTCTGTTGTTGTGATGTCTCTGTTGTTGTGTTGTCTCTCTGTTGTTGTGTTGTCTCTGTTGTTGTGTTTGTCTCTCTGTTGTTGTGATGTCTCTGTTGTTGTGTTGTCTCTCTGTTGTTGTGATGTCTCTGTTGTTGTGTTGTCTCTCTGTTGTTGTGTTGTCTCTCTGTTGTTGTGATGTCTCTGTTGTTGTGTTGTCTCTCTGTTGTTGTGATGTCTCTGTTGTTGTGTTGTCTCTCTGTTGTTGTGTTGTCTCTGTTGTTGTGTTGTCTCTCTGTTGTTGTGTTGTCTCTCTGTTGTTGTGTTGTCTCTGTTGTTGTGTTGTCTCTCTGTTGTTGTGATGTCTCTGTTGTTGTGTTGTCTCTCTGTTGTTGTGTTGTCTCTGTTGTTGTGTTGTCTCTCTGTTGTTGTGTTGTCTCTCTGTTGTTGTGATGTCTCTGTTGTTGTGTTGTCTCTCTGTTGTTGTGATGTCTCTGTTGTTGTGTTGTCTCTCTGTTGTTGTGTTGTCTCTGTTGTTGTGTTGTCTCTCTGTTGTTGTGATGTCTCTGTTGTTGTGTTGTCTCTGTTGTTGTGTTGTCTCTCTGTTGTTGTGATGTCTCTGTTGTTGTGTTGTCTCTCTGTTGTTGTGTTGTCTCTGTTGTTGTGATGTCTCTGTTGTTGTGTTGTCTCTGTTGTTGTGTTGTCTCTCTGTTGTTGTGTTGTCTCTCTGTTGTTGTGATGTCTCTGTTGTTGTGTTGTCTCTCTGTTGTTGTGTTGTCTCTGTTGTTGTGTTGTCTCTCTGTTGTTGTGTTGTCTCTCTGTTGTTGTGATGTCTCTGTTGTTGTGTTGTCTCTCTGTTGTTGTGTTGTCTCTCTGTTGTTGTGTTGTCTCTCTGTTGTTGTGTTGTCTCTCTGTTGTTGTGTTGTCTCTCTGTTGTTGTGTTGTCTCTCTGTTGTTGTGTTGTCTCTCTGTTGTTGTGTTGTCTCTCTGTTGTTGTGATGTCTCTGTTGTTGTGATGTCTCTGTTGTTGTGATGTCTCTGTTGTTGTGATGTCTCTGTTGTTGTGATGTCTCTGTTGTTGTGATGTCTCTGTTGTTGTGTTGTCTCTCTGTTGTTGTGATGTCTCTGTTGTTGTGATGTCTCTGTTGTTGTGATGTCTCTGTTGTTGTGATGTCTCTGTTGTTGTGATATCTCTGTTGTTGTGATGTCTCTGTTGTTGTGATGTCTCTGTTGTTGTGATGTCTCTGTTGTTGTGTTGTCTCTGTTGTTGTGTTGTCTCTGTTGTTGTGATGTCTCTGTTGTTGTGATGTCTCTGTTGTTGTGATGTCTCTGTTGTTGTGTTGTCTCTGTTGTTGTGATGTCTCTGTTGTTGTGTTGTCTCTGTTGTTGTGTTGTCTCTCTGTTGTTGTGATGTCTCTGTTGTTGTGTTGTCTCTGTTGTTGTGATGTCTCTGTTGTTGTGTTGTCTCTCTGTTGTTGTGTTGTCTCTCTGTTGTTGTGTTGTCTCTGTTGTTGTGTTGTCTCTGTTGTTGTGTTGTCTCTCTGTTGTTGTGATGTCTCTGTTGTTGTGTTGTCTCTGTTGTTGTGTTGTCTCTGTTGTTGTGTTGTCTCTGTTGTTGTGATGTCTCTGTTGTTGTGATGTCTCTGTTGTTGTGTTGTCTCTGTTGTTGTGTTGTCTCTGTTGTTGTGTTGTCTCTGTTGTTGTGATGTCTCTGTTGTTGTGTTGTCTCTGTTGTTGTGTTGTCTCTCTGTTGTTGTGATGTCTCTGTTGTTGTGATGTCTCTGTTGTTGTGTTGTCTCTGTTGTTGTGTTGTCTCTCTGTTGTTGTGTTGTCTCTCTGTTGTTGTGTTGTCTCTGTTGTTGTGTTGTCTCTCTGTTGTTGTGTTGTCTCTCTGTTGTTGTGTTGTCTCTCTGTTGTTGTGTTGTCTCTCTGTTGTTGTGTTGTCTCTGTTGTTGTGTTGTCTCTGTTGTTGTGTTGTCTCTCTGTTGTTGTGTTGTCTCTCTGTTGTTGTGTTGTCTCTGTTGTTGTGTTGTCTCTCTGTTGTTGTGTTGTCTCTCTGTTGTTGTGTTGTCTCTCTGTTGTTGTGTTGTCTCTCTGTTGTTGTGTTGTCTCTGTTGTTGTGTTGTCTCTGTTGTTGTGTTGTCTCTCTGTTGTTGTGTTGTCTCTCTGTTGTTGTGTTGTCTCTGTTGTTGTGTTGTCTCTCTGTTGTTGTGTTGTCTCTCTGTTGTTGTGTTGTCTCTCTGTTGTTGTGTTGTCTCTCTGTTGTTGTGATGTCTCTGTTGTTGTGATGTCTCTGTTGTTGTGTTGTCTCTCTGTTGTTGTGTTGTCTCTCTGTTGTTGTGATGTCTCTGTTGTTGTGTTGTCTCTCTGTTGTTGTGTTGTCTCTCTGTTGTTGTGTTGTCTCTCTGTTGTTGTGTTGTCTCTCTGTTGTTGTGTTGTCTCTCTGTTGTTGTGATGTCTCTGTTGTTGTGTTGTCTCTCTGTTGTTGTGTTGTCTCTCTGTTGTTGTGATGTCTCTGTTGTTGTGTTGTCTCTCTGTTGTTGTGTTGTCTCTCTGTTGTTGTGTTGTCTCTCTGTTGTTGTGTTGTCTCTGTTGTTGTGTTGTCTCTGTTGTTGTGTTGTCTCTCTGTTGTTGTGTTGTCTCTGTTGTTGTGTTGTCTCTGTTGTTGTGTTGTCTCTCTGTTGTTGTGTTGTCTCTCTGTTGTTGTGTTGTCTCTCTGTTGTTGTGTTGTCTCTCTGTTGTTGTGTTGTCTCTCTGTTGTTGTGTTGTCTCTCTGTTGTTGTGTTGTCTCTCTGTTGTTGTGTTGTCTCTCTGTTGTTGTGTTGTCTCTCTGTTGTTGTGATGTCTCTGTTGTTGTGTTGTCTCTCTGTTGTTGTGATGTCTCTGTTGTTGTGTTGTCTCTCTGTTGTTGTGATGTCTCTGTTGTTGTGTTGTCTCTCTGTTGTTGTGATGTCTCTGTTGTTGTGTTGTCTCTCTGTTGTTGTGTTGTCTCTGTTGTTGTGTTGTCTCTCTGTTGTTGTGATGTCTCTGTTGTTGTGTTGTCTCTCTGTTGTTGTGATGTCTCTGTTGTTGTGTTGTCTCTCTGTTGTTGTGTTGTCTCTCTGTTGTTGTGATGTCTCTGTTGTTGTGTTGTCTCTCTGTTGTTGTGATGTCTCTGTTGTTGTGTTGTCTCTCTGTTGTTGTGTTGTCTCTGTTGTTGTGTTGTCTCTCTGTTGTTGTGTTGTCTCTCTGTTGTTGTGTTGTCTCTGTTGTTGTGTTGTCTCTCTGTTGTTGTGATGTCTCTGTTGTTGTGTTGTCTCTCTGTTGTTGTGTTGTCTCTGTTGTTGTGTTGTCTCTCTGTTGTTGTGTTGTCTCTCTGTTGTTGTGATGTCTCTGTTGTTGTGTTGTCTCTCTGTTGTTGTGATGTCTCTGTTGTTGTGTTGTCTCTCTGTTGTTGTGTTGTCTCTGTTGTTGTGTTGTCTCTCTGTTGTTGTGATGTCTCTGTTGTTGTGTTGTCTCTGTTGTTGTGTTGTCTCTCTGTTGTTGTGATGTCTCTGTTGTTGTGTTGTCTCTCTGTTGTTGTGTTGTCTCTGTTGTTGTGATGTCTCTGTTGTTGTGTTGTCTCTGTTGTTGTGTTGTCTCTCTGTTGTTGTGTTGTCTCTCTGTTGTTGTGATGTCTCTGTTGTTGTGTTGTCTCTCTGTTGTTGTGTTGTCTCTGTTGTTGTGTTGTCTCTCTGTTGTTGTGTTGTCTCTCTGTTGTTGTGATGTCTCTGTTGTTGTGTTGTCTCTGTGTTGTCTCTCTGTTGTTGTGTTGTCTCTCTGTTGTTGTGTTGTCTCTCTGTTGTTGTGTTGTCTCTCTGTTGTTGTGTTGTCTCTCTGTTGTTGTGTTGTCTCTCTGTTGTTGTGTTGTCTCTGTTGTTGTGTTGTCTCTCTGTTGTTGTGATGTCTCTGTTGTTGTGTTGTCTCTGTTGTTGTGTTGTCTCTCTGTTGTTGTGATGTCTCTGTTGTTGTGTTGTCTCTCTGTTGTTGTGTTGTCTCTGTTGTTGTGATGTCTCTGTTGTTGTGTTGTCTCTGTTGTTGTGTTGTCTCTCTGTTGTTGTGTTGTCTCTCTGTTGTTGTGATGTCTCTGTTGTTGTGTTGTCTCTCTGTTTGTTGTGTTGTCTCTGTTGTTGTGTTGTCTCTCTGTTGTTGTGTTGTCTCTCTGTTGTTGTGATGTCTCTGTTGTTTGTGTTGTCTCTCTGTTGTTGTGTTGTCTCTCTGTTGTTGTGTTGTCTCTCTGTTGTTGTGTTGTCTCCTCTGTTGTTGTGTTGTCTCTCTGTTGTTGTGTTGTCTCTCTGTTGTTGTGTTGTCTCTCTGTTGTTGTGATGTCTCTGTTGTTGTGTTGTCTCTCTGTTGTTGTGTTGTCTCTGTTGTTGTGTTGTCTCTCTGTTGTTGTGTTGTCTCTCTGTTGTTGTGTTGTCTCTGTTGTTGTGTTGTCTCTGTTGTTGTGTTGTCTCTCTGTTGTTGTGATGTCTCTGTTGTTGTGTTGTCTCTCTGTTGTTGTGTTGTCTCTGTTGTTGTGATGTCTCTGTTGTTGTGTTGTCTCTGTTGTTGTGTTGTCTCTCTGTTGTTGTGTTGTCTCTCTGTTGTTGTGATGTCTCTGTTGTTGTGTTGTCTCTCTGTTGTTGTGTTGTCTCTGTTGTTGTGTTGTCTCTCTGTTGTTGTGTTGTCTCTCTGTTGTTGTGATGTCTCTGTTGTTGTGTTGTCTCTCTGTTGTTGTGTTGTCTCTCTGTTGTTGTGTTGTCTCTCTGTTGTTGTGTTGTCTCTCTGTTGTTGTGTTGTCTCTCTGTTGTTGTGTTGTCTCTCTGTTGTTGTGTTGTCTCTGTTGTTGTGTTGTCTCTGTTGTTGTGATGTGTCCTATTTATATTGTATTGATTTATTTATCCCAAAAAATCGAATAAAATAAGGGACACTCTCAATATAGCCCATCAGTAACAATTCCAATAAGTGTTACCGGTCAGTGGTATTGAATGGTATGAATAAACCATAATCAGTCTGTGTTATATACTGTATAACATCTAACTATAACTGAAATAGGAACACAGTGGAAAAAACATCATTTACCCCAAAATGCATTGAAATATTACAGTTGAAATACTCCTAATATTTCCTTGTCTCTTGACAAGTCACATAATGAAACCAAACAAGTTGCGTTTCCAAGCCTTAATCATTCTAATAGCTTTAATAAAAGCTTTAACAATCATGGAATCAATTCATTCTGTACCAACGAAAGTGTCATATCAATAGATACAAAACACAGCAGTCCTCTCAATCTGACTGGCCTTCAGGCCTGTCAATCATTCCAACCAGTCAATGATTGGTTGATACACTTCGGGGCCCCGCTCCCTCACACCTTAAAGTGATGACGTCTTTGAATAACGAATTAACGCACGATATTACAGAGATCCCCGTTATGAATGACACGACCTCCGACCCACCAACACGACCGTTAGGTCTACAGCACTTACAAGAGCCAATGGGATGACAAGGGACAACGTCTCTGCTTAGACTGACAGCTGTCTGATCCAATCATTGTTTAGTGTGAGACATAAAGCCCGCCTTTATTCTGTACACAACCAATCAGCATCCGGCATTGAAGACTAATTGATGAAATAGCAAAGGGGAGTGACGCAGTTATTATAGATGCCCAACGTCTCTATTAAATCTACAGGAATTCAAATGTCTAATCTGTAGATATATGTTTTATCCTTTGAGAATAAATAGTGATTTCAAATAAAAACAGGATTTGTTGACCGGCTCTCCTCGTGATATTCCAATGCCGTTGATGTTGGAGGTTGCTGCCATCCACCTCGAGGACTAGATGCGGTAGCCAGCACGAGATATGCCGCAGCCCAAATCACGAAAAATTGCCATCCTCGGATACAGATCCGTAGGTGAGTCTCATTTTACCGTCGACCATACAGAACGACACAATATGCGCGTTTAAGGTGCCCTTGTTAAACACGCGCTGTAGGCAGAGGCCGCCCGTCTATCGGAATAGTCTCTCCTTATAATGGAGTTAAATTATACGAGACACCTCGCTGGAACAAATGAGCGCGCTCCACAAGGTGAAACAGTGGACTAAAAGTCTAATTTGATATTGACTATTTATTTGCATATTACACTATCGATTATAAACGTGTTGGTCTTCATAAATATTGCTCAAATCAAGAGAGAGAGAGAGAGCGCGCTCTGTCTTTTAAAAATGTGCTAACGCGTGTTCAACTGGCATAGAGGCTACTGTACAAGTGTACAGGCCAACTACTGTACAGGCTACGTTACTGTACATTCTGATGATGAGAGGTCACATGATTGCCTGTTTAGGGATTACACACTGCCTGTTGGTTGCTGTACAGGACAGAATAGTAGCCTACTCATCACATTTCTGTGAGAGTGAGTGAGAGAGAGAGAGAGAGAGAGAGAGAGAAAGCGTTCTCCCCCCCCCCCCCCCCCCTCAACTGATAAATTACATCCTTCATGTTTTTTTTCTGCAGGAAAGTCCTCGCTAACAATTCAGTTTGTGGAAGGCCAGTTTGTTGACTCCTATGACCCAACAATAGAAAACAGTAAGTGTGAGAATCACATTAAGTCATAACTTGGAGGCGTGACGCTGGGATCATTTCATATTAGTAGAATATTAATGTATTTAAATACAAAGCTTTAGAGCGTGTTAGGTGCTCATCTTGTTTCAGCTCTGGTACAACTTGAGGCACACACACACACACACGCACACACACGCACACACACACACACACACACGCACACACGCGCACACGCACACACACACGCACACACACACGCACACGCACGCACACGCACACACACGCACACACACACGCACACACACACGCACACGCACGCACACGCACACACACGCACACGCGCACACACACACGCACACACACACACGTAGACACACTATTTTTATTTATTTAACCTTTATTTAACCAGGTAGGCTAGTTGAGAACACCTTTATTTAACCAGGTAGGCTAGTTGAGAACACCTTTATTTAACCAGGTAGGCTAGTTGAGAACACCTTTATTTAACCTGGTAGGCCAGTTGAGAACAAGTTCTCATTTACAATTGCGACCTGGCCAAGATAAAGCAAAGCAGTTCGACACATACAACGACACAGAGTTACACATGGAGTAAAACAAACATACAGTCAATAATACAGTATAAACAAGTCTATATACAGTATGAGCAAATGAGGTGAGATAAGGGAGGTAAAGGCAAAAAAAGGCCATGGTGGCAAAGTAAATACAATATAGCAAGTAAAACCCTGGAATGGTAGATTCGCAGTGGAAGAATGTGCAAGGTAGAGATAAAAATAATGGGGTGCAAAGGAGCAAAATAAATAAATAAATAAAGTAGGGAAAGAGGTAGTTGTTTGGGCTAAATTATAGATGGGCTATGTACTGGTGCTGTAATCTGTGAGCTGCTCTGACAGTTGGTGCTTAAAGCTAGTGAGGGACATTAGTGTTTCCATTTTCAGAGATTTTTGTAGTTCGTTCCAGTCATTGGCAGCAGAGAACTGGAAGGAGAGGCGGCCAAAGGAAGAATTGGTTTTGGGGGTCACCAGAGAGATATATCTGCTGGAGCGCGTGCTACAGGTGGGTGATGCTATGGTGACCAGCAAGCTGAGATAAGGGGGGACATTACCTAGCAGGGTCTTGTAGATGACATGGAGCCAGTGGGTTTGGCGACGAGTATGAAGCGACGGCCAGCCAACGAGAGCGTACAGGTCGCAGTGGTGGGTAATGTATGGGGCTTTGGTGGCAAAACGGATGGCACTGTAATAGACTACATCCAATTTATTGAGTAGGGTATTGGAGGCTATTTTGTAAATGACATCGCAGAAGTCGAAGATCGGTAGGATGGTCAGTTTTACAAGGGTATGTTTGGCAGCATGAGTGAAGGATGCTTTGTTGCGAAATAGGAAGCCAATTCTAGATTTAACTTTGGATTGGAGATGTTTGATGCGAGTCTGAAAGGAGAGTTTACAGTCTAACCAGGAAGCTAGGTATTTGTAGTTGTCCACATATTCTAAGTCAGAGCCGTCCAGAGTAGTGATGTTGGACGGGCGGGCAGGTGCGGGCAGTGATCGGTTGAAGAGCATGCATTTAGTTTTACTTGTATTTAAGAGCAATTGGAGGCCACGGAAGGAGAGTTGTATGGCATTGAAGCTCGTCTGGAGGGTTGTTAACACAGTGTCCAAAGAAGGGCCAGAAGTATACAGAATGGTGTCGTCTGCGTAGAGGTGGATCAGAGACTCACCAGCAGCAAGAGCGACGTCATTGATGTTTACAGAGAAGAGAGTCGGTCCAAGAATTGAACCCTGTGGCACCTCGCTTGGTGAACCAGCGAGGCAATCATTTGAGAAACCAAGGCTATCGAGTCTGTCGATGAGGATGTGGTGATTGACAGAGTCGAAAGCCTTGGCCAGATCAATGAATACGGCTGCACAGTATTGTTTCTTATCGATGGCGGTTAAGATATCGTTTAGGACCTTGAGCGTGGCTGAGGTGCACCCATGACCAGCTCTGAAAGCAGATTGCATAGCGGAGAAGGTATGGTGGGATTCAAAGTGGTCGGTAATCTGTTTGTTGACTTGGCTTTCGAAGACCTTAGAAAGTCAGGATAGTATAGATATAGGTCTGTAGCAGTTTGGGTCAAGAGTGTCCCCCCTTTGAAGAGGGGGATGACCGCAGCTGCTTTCCAATCTTTGGGAATCTCAGACGACACAAAAGAGAGGTTGAACAGGCTAGTAATAGGGGTTGCAACAATTTGGGCAGATCATTTTAGAAAAAGAGGGTCCAGATTTTCTAGCCTGGCTGATTTGTAGGGGTCCAGATTTAATCTTTAATAATCTAATCTATAATAGCTTTCTTTACCAGTGTTCATCTCAGGTGTGTCTGATCTAAGGACTGATCTAAGGTCTGATCTAAGGTCTGATCTAAGGACAGATCTAAGGACAGATCTAAGGACAGATCTAAGGACTGATCTAAGGTCTGATCTAAGGTCTGATCTAAGGTCTGATCTAAGGTCTGACCTAAGGAGATCTAAGGACATATCTAAGGACTGATCTAAGGTCTGATCTAAGGTCTGATCTAAGGACAGATCTAAGGACAGATCTAAGGACAGATCTAAGGACAGATCTAAGGACTGATCTAAGGTCTGATCTAAGGTCTGATCTAAGGTCTGATCTAAGGTCTGATCTAAGGTCTGACCTAAGGAGATCTAAGGACATATCTAAGGACTGATCTAAGGTCTGATCTAAGGTCTGATCTAAGGTCTGATCTAAGGTCTGATCTAAGGACTGATCTAAGGAGATCTAAGGACTGATCTAAGGACTGATCTAAGGACTGATCTAAGGTCTGATCTAATGACTGATCTAAGGACTGATCTAAGGTCTGATCTAAGGTCTGATCTAAGGTCTGATCTAAGGACTGATCTGGTGCCTTCAGAAAGTATTTACACCAAATTTAGTTGTTGTTTCAGCTTGAACTGAAAATTGATATCAAATTAAATCTAAAATGTACTTCAATATTCACACCCCAGGCAAAAATGACAGCTGAGTCTTTCTGGGTAATTCTCTAAGAGCTTTGCACACATGGATTGTACAATATTTGCACATATTTTAAATTCTTCAACCTCAGTCAAGTTGGTGGCTGATCATTGCTAGACAGCTATTTTCAAGTCTTGCCATAGATTTTCAAGACAATTCAAATCAAAACTGTAACTAGGCCACTCAGGAACATTCAATGTCGTCTTGGTAAGCAACTCCAGTGTTTATTTGGTCTTGTATTTTAGGTTATTGTCCTGCTAAAAGGTGAACTTGTCTCCCAGTGTCTGATGGAAAGCAGACTGAACCAGGTTTTCCTCTAGGAATTTGCCTGTGCTTAGCTCCATTCTGTTTCTTTTTATCCTGAAAAACTCCCCAGTCCTTAACAATTACAAGCATACCATAACATGATGCAGCCACCACTATGCTTCACCGTAGGGATGGTGCCAGGTTTCCTCCAGACGTGATGCTTGGCATTCAGGCCAAAGAGTTCAATCTTAGTTTCATCAGATCTGATAATCTTGTTTCTCATGGTCTGAGAGTTCTTTAGGTGCCTTTTGGCAAACTCCAAGCGGCATGTCATGTGCCTTTTACTGAGGAGTGGCTTCTGTCTGGATACTCTACCATAAAGTCCTGTTTGATGGAGTGCTGCAGAGATGGTTGTCCTTCTGGATGGTTCTCCCATCTTCACGGAGGAACTCTGGAGCTCTGTCATGGTGACCATCGGGTTCTTGGTCACCTCCCTGTCCAAGGCCCTTCTCCACTGATTGCTCTGTTTGGCCGGGTGGCCAGCTCTAGGAAGAGTCTTGGTGGTTCCAAACTTCTTCCATTTAAGAATGATGGAGGCCACTGTGTTCTTGGGGAACTTCAATGCTGCAGAAATGTTTGATACCCTTACCCAGATCTGTGCCTCGACACAATCCTGTCTCAGATCTTTTTGGATAAATCCTTTGACCTCATGGCTTGGTTTTTGCTCTGACATGCAGTGTCAACTGTGGGACCTTATATAGACAGGTGTGTGTCTAACCAAATCATGTCCAATCAATTGAATTTACCACAAGTGGACCTGTAGAAACATCTCAAGGACGATCAGAGAAAAAGGGATGTACCTGAGCTCAATTTCGAGTCTCATAGCAAAGGGTCTGAATACTTATGTAAATATATATGAGTAAAAAAAGATTTGCAAACATTTCTTTAAACCTGTTTTCGCTTTGTCATTAAGGGGCATTGTGTGTAGATTGATACGGAAAATCCTGAATTTCATCCATTTTAGAATAAGGCTGGAACGTAACAAAATGTGGAAAAGGGGTCTGAATACTTTCCGAATGCCCTGTACATCTATATGTCTTTACGCAGCCATAGAAACATATGTGTATCAGTGGGTAAATCTGAAAAGATGAGTATTCTGTAGTAGTAGTAGTAGTAGTAGTAGTAGTAGTAGTAGTAGTAGCAGTAGTAGTAGTAGTGTCTCTGGGTAGGATAGTGCAGAGCGTCTGATACAGTGACACATTTCTTGACAGGATCAAGAGTTATAATTTATATAGACAATCTTTATGCTAATGCTAATCCTCTGTTAGTTAGAATCTATATAGAAAATCTTTATGCTAACGCTGATCCTCTGTTAGTTATCTATATAGACAATCTTTATGCTAATGGTAATCCTCTGTTAGTTATCTATATAGACAATCGTTATGCTAATGATAATCATCTGTTAGTTATCTATATAGACAATCTTTATGCTAATGATAATCCTCTGTTGGTTATATATGTATACAATCTTTATGCTAATGCTAATCCTCTGTTGGTTATATATGTAGACAATCTTTATGCTAATGCTAATCCTCTGTTAGTTATCTATATAGACAATCTTTATGCTAATGCTAATCCTCTGTTGGTTATATATGTAGACAATCTTTATGCTAATGCTAATCCTCTGTTAGATGTCGATGCCGTTTACCTCATGTCTTCTCTCTTTTGCTGCAGCGTTCACCAAGATGATCACGATAAACGGACAAGAATACCACCTGCAGTTGGTAGACACAGCGGGACAGGTAGTAGTCATGCACCACAGGGATATATCTATCAACCCTGAAACATCTTACACATCTTGAATATAACATGTCCTTTAACTCGTGGTTAGGGACCTGAGTATTTCCTGTCAGAAAAACTCCTGGCTCTACTCATTATGATATTAGAATTTTTAGAACACAGGCTACGTTCCATATCCACAGTAGAATGGCTCATACTTCTACGTAGAATGATTGCTCAGTACATTTCTTTACTCTGAGGCTTAGAGGCTAAGCAGTATACTAGTTTTGACATTTATGGTAACTAAGCCACTATGTTACAGCATGCAGCCTAAGCACTTCTTTCACCCAGTCTCTCTCTCTCCCTCTACCACCTCTCTCCCGCCTCTCTCTCTCTCTCCCTCTCTCCCTCTACCACCTCTCTCTCTCTTCTCTCTCTCTCTCTCTCTCTCTCTCTCTCTCTCTCTCTCTCTCCCTCTACCACCTCTCTCTCTCTCTCTCTCTCTCCCTCTACCACCTCTCTCTCTCTCTCTCTCTCTCTCTCCCTCTACCACCTCTCTCTCTCTTTCTCTCTCTCTCTCTCTCTCCCTCTACCACCTCTCTCTCTCTCTCTCTCTCTCTCTCTCGCTCTCTCTCTCCCTCTACCACCTCTCTCTCTCCCTCTACCACCTCTCTCTCTCTCTCCCTCTACCACCTCTCTCCCGCCTCTCTCTCTCTCTCCCTCTCTCCCTCTACCACCTCTCTCTCTCTCTCTCTCTCCCTCTACCACCTCTCTCTCCCTCTACCACCTCTCTCTCCCTCTACCACCTCTCTCTCTCTCTCTCTCTCTCTCCCTCTACCACCTCTCTCTCTCTCTCTCCCTCTACCACCTCTCTCTCTCTCTCCCTCTACCACCTCTCTCTCTCTCTCCCTCTACCACCTCTCTCCCACCTCTCCCTCTACCACCTCTCTCACGCCTCTCTCGCTCTTCCCCATCTCTCTTTCTCTCCCTTTCTTTCACTCTCTATTTCTCTCCCTTCCCCCCATCTGTCTCCCTCTCTCTACCTTTCTTTCACTCTATTCTCTCCCATTCTCTTTCTCTCTCTTTCTTTCTCTGTTTCTCTCTCTCTCTCTCTCTCTCTCTCTCTCTCTCTCTCTCTGTCTCTCTCTCTCCTTCTCTCTCTCTGTCTGTCTGTCTCTCTCTCTCTCTGTCTGTTCCAGGATGAGTACTCTATCTTTCCTCAGACCTATTCCATAGATATCAATGGATACATCCTGGTCTACTCTGTCACATCTAATAAAAGGTTAGTCAGATATTTACTTAACATTTTTTTAAAGATGTAGAGGTCTGGATGAGCAGCTGAATCAGGTGTATTAGAGTAGGGCTGAATCAGGTGTATTAGAGTAGGGCTGAATCAGGTGTATTAGAGTAGGGCTGAATCAGGTGTATTAGAGTAGGGCTGAATCAGGGGTATTAGAGTAGGGCTGAATCAGGTGTATTAGAGTAGGGCTGAATCAGGTGCATTAGAGTAGGGCTGAATCAGGTGTATTAGAGTAGGGCTGAATCAGGTGTATTAGAGTAGGGCTGAATCAGGTGTATTAGAGTAGGGCTGAATCAGGTGTATTAGAGTAGGGCTGAATCAGGTGCATTAGAGTAGGGCTGAATCAGGTGCATTAGAGTAGGGCTGAATCAGGTGTATTAGAGTAGGGCTGAATCAGGTGTATTAGAGTAGGGCTGAATCAGGTGTATTAGAGTAGGGCTGAATCAGGTGTATTAGAGTAGGGCTGAATCAGGTGTATTAGAGTAGGGCTGAATCAGGTGTATTAGAGTAGGGCTGAATCAGGTGCATTAGAGTAGGGCTGAATAAGCAGGATGTATAATAGTATGTCTGGCAGTGTGTCTGGCAGTCTGTCGTAAAGTATGTCTGACAGTATGTATGGCAGTGTGTATGGCAGTGTGTATGGCAGTATGTCTGACAGTATGTATGGCAGTGTGTATGGCAGTATGTCTGGCAGTGTGTATGGCAGTATGTATGGCAGTGTGAATGGCAGTATGTCTGGCAGTGTGTATGGCAGTATGTATGGCAGTGTGTATGGCAGTGTGTATGGCAGTGTGTATGGCAGTATGTCTGGCAGTGTGTATGGCAGTATGTATGAAAATATGTCTGGCAGTATTTGTGACAGGATGTATGGCAACGATTTGACCGTAAGGCGCTCCAGAGGGTAGTGCATACGGCCCAGTACATCACTGGGGCCAAGCTTCCTGCCATCCGGGACCTATATAATGTTGTGTCAGAGGAAGGCCCAAAAAAATTGCCAGAGACTCCAGCCACCCCTGTCATAGTATGGCAGTATGTATGGCAGTTGCCAGAGACTCCAGCCACCCCTGTCATAGTATGGCAGTATGTATGGCAGTTGCCAGAGACTCCAGCCACCCCAGTCATAGTATGGCAGTATGTATGGCAGTTGCCAGAGACTCCAGCCACCCCAGTCATAGTATGGCAGTATGTATGGCAGTTGCCAGAGACTCCAGCAACCCCTGTCATAGTATGGCAGTATGTATGGTAGTTGCCAGAGACTCCAGCCACCCCAGTCATAGTATGGCAGTATGTATGGTAGTTGCCAGAGACTCCAGCCACCCCTGTCATAGTATGGCAGTATGTATGGCAGTTGCCAGAGACTCCAGCCACCCCTGTCATAGTATGGCAGTATGTATGGCAGTTGCCAGAGACTCCAGCCACCCCTGTCATAGTATGGCAGTATGTATGGCAGTTGCCAGAGACTCCAGCCACCCCAGTCATAGTATGGCAGTATGTATGGTAGTTGCCAGAGACTCCAGCCACCCCTGTCATAGTATGGCAGTATGTATGGCAGTTGCCAGAGACTCCAGCCACCCCAGTCATAGTATGGCAGTATGTATGGCAGTTGCCAGAGACTCCAGCCACCCCTGTCATAGTATGGCAGTATGTATGGCAGTTGCCAGAGACTCCAGCCACCCCTGTCATAGTATGGCAGTATGTATGGCAGTTGCCAGAGACTCCAGCCACCCCTGTCATAGTATGGCAGTATGTATGGCAGTTGCCAGAGACTCTAGCCACCCCAGTCATAGACTGTTCTCTCTGCTTGGCAAGTGACACCGGAGGACCAAAAGGCTCCTTAACAGCTTCTACCCCCAAGCCATAAGACTGCTGAACAATGAATCAAATGGATGAATGAACACTGCTGCTACTCTCTGTTTATCATCTATGAATAGTCACTTTAACTCTACCTACATGCACAAATTACCTTGACTAACCTGTACCCCCGCACATTGACTCTGTACTGTAACACCCTGTATATAGCCTCCACATTGACTCTGTACCGGTACCCACCTGTATATAGCCTCCACATTGACTCTGTACTGTAACACCCTGTATATAGCCTCCACATTGACTCTGTACTGTAATACCCTGTATATAGCCTCCACATTGACTCTGTACCGGTACCCCCTGTATATAGCCTCCACATTGACTCTGTACCGGTACCCCCTGTATATAGCCTCCACATTGACTCTGTATTGGTACCCCCTGTATATAGTCTCCACATTGACTCTGTACTGGTACCCCCTGTATATAGCCTCCACATTGACTCTGCACTGTAACACCCTGTATATAGCCTCCACATTGACTCAGTACTGGTACCCCCTGTATATAGCCTCCACATTGACTCTGTACCGGTACCCCCTGTATATAGCCTCCACATTGACTCTGTACCAGTACCACCTGTATATAGTCTCCACATTGACTCTGTACCGGTACCCCCTGTATATAGCTTCCACATTGACTCTGTACCGGTACCCCCCTGTATATAGCCTCCACATTGACTCTGTACCGGTACCCCCTGTATATAGCCTCCACATTGACTCTGTACTGTAACACCCTGTATATAGCCTCCACATTGACTCTGTACTGTAACACCCTGTATATAGCCTCCACATTGACTCTGTACCGTAACACCCTGTATATAGTCTCCACATTGACTCTATACCGTAACACCCTGTATATAGCCTCCACATTGACTCTGTACTGTAACACCCTGTATATAGCCTCCACATTGACTCTGTACTGTAACACCCTGTATATAGTCTCCACATTGACTCTATACCGTAACACCCTGTATATAGCCTCCACATTGACTCTGTACCGTAACACCCTGTATATAGCCTCCACATTGACTCTATACCGTAACACCCTGTATATAGCCTCCACATTGACTCTGTACCGTAATACCCTGTATATAGCCTCCACATTGACTCTATACCGTAACACCCTGTATATAGCCTCCACATTGACTCTATACCGTAACACCCTGTATATAGCCTCCACATTGACTCTGTACTGTAACACCCTGTATATAGCCTCCACATTGACTCTATACCGTAACACCCTGTATATAGCCTCCACATTGACTCTATACCGTAACACCCTGTATATAGCCTCCACATTGACTCTGTACCGTAACACCCTGTATATAGCCTCCACATTGACTCTATACCGTAACACCCTGTATATAGCCTCCACATTGACTCTGTACCGTAATACCCTGTATATAGCCTCCACATTGACTCTATACCGTAACACCCTGTATATAGCCTCCACATTGACTCTATACCGTAACACCCTGTATATAGCCTCCATATTGACTCTATACCGTAACACCCTGTATATAGCCTCCACATTGACTCTGTACCGTAATACCCTGTATATAGCCTCCACATTGACTCTGTACCGGTACCCACCTGTATATAGCCACCACATTGACTCTGCACCGGTACCCCCTGTATATAGCCTCCACATTGACTCTGTACCGGTACCCACCTGTATATAGCCACCACATTGACTCTGCACCGGTACCCACCTGTATATAGCCTCCACATTGACTCTGTACCGTAACACCCTGTATATAGCCTCCACATTGACTCTATACCGTAACACCCTGTATATAGCCTCCACATTGACTCTATACCGTAACACCCTGTATATAGCCTCCACATTGACTCTATACCGTAACACCCTGTATATAGCCTCCACATTGACTCTATACCGTAACACCCTGTATATAGCCTCCACATTGACTCTGTACCGTAACACCCTGTATATAGCCTCCACATTGACTCTGTACCGTAACACCCTGTATATAGCCTCCACATTGACTCTGTACCGTAACACCCTGTATATAGCCTCCACATTGACTCTGTACCGTAACACCCTGTATATAGCCTCCACATTGACTAAGGTCTACACTTTTTGTATTCGGTGACAAGTGAAGTTTGATTTGACTTTGACAGTATGTAGTACAGTATGTAGTACAGTATGTATGACAGTATGTATGACAGTATGTAGTACAGTATGTAGTACAGTATGTATGACAGTATGTATGACAGTATGTAGTACAGTATGTAGTACAGTATGTATGACAGTATGTATGACAGTATGTAGTACAGTATGTAGTACAGTATGTATGACAGTATGTAGTACAGTATGTAGTACAGTATGTGTAGTACAGTATGTTTTACAGTATAACAGTATGTAGGACAGTATTTAGTACAGTATGTAGTACAGTATGTATGACAGTATGTAGTACAGTATGTATGACAGTATGTAGTACAGTATGTATGACAGTATGTAGTACAGTATGTAGTACAGTATGCATGTCAGTATGTAGTACAGTATGCATGTCAGTATGTATGACAGTATGTATGACAGTATGTCATCTGCTGTTTTTCTCTCTTCTCTTCCAGTTTTGAAGTAGTTCAGGTTATCCATGAAAAACTTCTGGATATGGTGGGGAAAGCTCAGTGAGTATCTACTGACATGTGTGTGTATATATATATATATATTTTTTTTTTTAAATTTATTTAACTTGGTAAGTCAGTTAATTAAGAACAAATTCATATCTTCAATGACGGCCTAGGAACAGTGGGTTAACTGCCTTGTTCAGGGGCAGAACTACAGATTTTTACCTTATCAACTCGGGGATTCGATCTAGCAACCTTTCGGTTACTGGCCCAACGCTCTAACCACTAGGCTACCTACCACCTCTACACTCTAACCACTAGGCTACCTACCGCCTCTACACTCTAACCACTAGGCTACCTACTGCCTCTACACTCTAACCACTAGGCTACCTACCGCCTCCACACTCTAACCACTAGGCTACCTACCGCCGCCACACTCTAACCACTAGGCTACCTACCACCTCTACACTCTAACCACTAGCCTACCTACCGCCTCTTCACTCTAACCACTAGGCTACCTACCACCTCTACACTCTAACCACTAGCCTACCTACCGCCTCTTCACTCTAACCACTAGGCTACCTACCGCCTCTTCACTCTAACCACTAGGCTACCTACCGCCTCTTCACTCTAACCACTAGGCTACTATAACCTGACAGTATATTCACCCTCTACTATAACCTGACTGTGTCTGTCATTTTTGGAATATGGGATACATGTAATACAACATATGTTTCTCTACAGAGTACCTATTATATTGGTGGGGAATAAGAATGACCTGCACATGGAACGGTATGACACACACGCACACACACACACACACACACACACACACACACACACACACACACACACACACACACACACACACACACACACACACACACACACACACACACACACACACACACCCACTGTGGTGTCAGATTGGTGTGTTATGTTTTGTGTGTCCCAGGGTGATCAGCTGTGAGGAAGGGAAGGCCCTAGCAGACTCCTGGAACGCTGCCTTCATGGAGTCCTCAGCTAAGGAGAACCAGGTGAGACACTACCCGATCTACTGGCCCCAGAGCAGCTCTTAGACACTACCCGATCTACAGGCCCCAGAGCAGCTCTTAGACACTACCCGATCTACAGGCCCCAGATCAGCTCTTAGACACTACCTGATCTACTGGCCCCAGATCAGCTCTTAGACACTACCTGATCTACTGGCCCCAGATCAGCTCTTAGACACTATCTGATCTACAGGCCCCAGATCAGCTCTTAGACACTACCTGATCTACATGCCCCAGATCAGCTCTTAGACACTACCTGATCTACAGGCCCCCCCCGTCAGCTCTTAGACACTACCTGATCTACAGGCCCCAGATCAGCTCGCGTCGCATTTGACCAAATTGTAGTAAATCAGATCAAACCCAGAGTAAGTCGTGAAGTGTAAGCACTTGATGGCTGTTCCAGTGCACTTACGGCGTCCTGATCCTTTTCAAACATGTTGAATATATTCGCTTCAAATCGGTCATTATCTCTAAGTGTTAGCAGTGCCAGGCATGTCCCACCATCAGCCAATCAGCTACTCAGAACTCTCTCTCTCACGCACACGCACACACACACACTCACGCAAGTCAAAGGAGCTGATTGTGGACTACAGGAAACGGAGGGCCGAGCACGCCCTCATTCACATAGACAGGGTTGTAGGTGGAGCGGTTCGAGAGCTTTGAATTCCTCGTTGTCCACATCACCAAGAACTTAACACAGTCCTCTCACACTCGACAGCACGTCTTCCCCCTGCTACCACATGCTACCGCATGCTACCACATGCTACCAAATGTTACCGCATGCTACCGCATGCTACTGCATGCTACCACATGCTACCACATGCTCCCACATGTTACCACATGTTACCACATGCTACCACATGTTACCACATGCTACCGCATGCTACCACATGCTCCCACATGTTACCACATGCTACCACATGTTACCACATGCTACTGCATGCTACCACATGCTACCGCATGCTCCCACATGTTACCACATGTTACCACATTCTACCACATGCTACCACATGTTACCACATGCTACCGCATGCTACCACATGCTCCCACATGTTACCACATGCTACCACATGCTACCGCATGCTACCACATCCTACCACATGTTACCACATGCTCCCACATGCTCCCACATGCTACCACATGCTCCCACATGTTACCACATGTTACCACATGCTACCACATGTTACCACATGTTACCACATGCTACCACATGCTCTCACATGTTACCACATGTTACCACATTCTACCGCATGCTACCACATGTTACCACATTCTACCACATGCTACCACATGTTACCACATGCTACCGCATGCTACCGCATGCTACCACATGTTACCACATGCTACCACATTCTACCATGTTTTTATTGAGTTTCTATTTCCCAAATTAACTCAAAGAATATCAGAATATCGATTTTACAACAGCCGCTAATTAACAAGTTGCCTCTATTAGTCTCATAATCTGAACGTCGTATATAGCCCTTGAGTCTGCACGGACTCACTAATGAATTAGTACCACCCTAATCTTAATTGAATATTTATTTACTAAAAAGCTAAAATGATGATAAAAGATACACATAGACAAAACACATTAATGGCTATTGATTAGAACTTAGTATAACGGGCCAACACACTATGGCGCATGTTACCCACAATGGGGATTTCAAAAGAGAGAGAAAAAGAAGGACACGATAAATATACATTTGGGTGAATATGTCAGCTATGCTATTCTAACCCTAGCCTTGCCTCAAACCGCCGCCCTCGTGGGTCAGAAGATATAATGATGTAATTACGTGGGAGTCGATCTCCGGGGATTCTCTGCGTGGACCGTTCCGCTGTTCGATGACTCACTTCTCCTGCACCTCCTTGTTCGTCCTCACGGTGTCCGTATCCTTTGTGGCTTAGGAGTCGGTTCCCTCACCCCTTTCTCTGGAAGGGGTCTTCTGAGGACAGACAGCTCTGTAGCTCAGAGCTCACAGCATAGGAATGAAACCCCTTTAGATACCACGATTCGATGGGAGATGGAGGCTAGTTGGTTCGACTTGAATTCACCCGCTTAGACACAGCTGCTCATCCGTAGCTTGGGTAGAAAAGGATTTCTTTGTTCTCAAACTTGCGTTGCTTTCTGGGTTGTTTGACTTTTCAGACCCTGCTGCAGCTGGGGTCACGTAGTCTTGGTTGTAAATTTTATATTCACAGGTTTTATACCCTCGGGTCAGAAGTGGGCGTAGCCGCCTTTAGGGCAATTCTCTGGGCGTACCAAGTAAATGAGGCAAGGGTTAGGTTTTTCTCAAATCCCATTTTAGACAACTAACTTAACATTTCATCTTCCCCAAAACATTCTCTTTGATTTGGATATTTTCCATTCGACGTACAATGTATAAACATCAAGCATATACTAGGAAAACCCTTCATGTTACAATGTTTTCGTAATAACGTCATCTATTAACCTTTAATAACAGAACAAAAATTACGTACATTTTCATATTCCATCTATCGTCATGACTACCATTGTGGCTGACGGAAACCATTGTTCCAAAGTCCCTTTATTTCATGTTTACTGTTCTGAGGCTGGGTCTCCATAGTAACAGGACAAAGGAATTTGTCTGTGGCCTGAGATTTACAAGGGGCGTGAGGGGCCATAAACCCCCCCCCACGTCTTCAGACCCACAGCTCTCTCCTCTTGTGGTTGAGGGATAATCTGTAGGGTTGGGGTCTCTTGTAACCTGACCTGATCAAGAGAGTCGTGACAGTCCCCAAAATCATCAGTCCATTTAGGTATATATGGCCTATATACCACGGCTAAGGGCTGTTCTTATGCACGATGCGACGCTAAGGGCTGTTCTTATGCACGATGCGACGCAGAGTGCCTGAACACAGCCCTTAGCCGTGGTATATTGGCCACATATCTCAAACCCCAGAGGGGCCTTATTGCCATTATAAACTGGTTACCAACGTAATTAGAGCAGTAAAACTAAACGTTTTGTCATACCCGTGGTTATACGGTCTGATACACCATGGTTTTCAGTTCATCAGAATTCAGGGCTCAAATCACTCAGTTTATAATATATATTAAAGTATTAAAATAGCTTTACAGTTTTATTCTATTCTATTATATGTTTCCTGTCTCAGACAGTGGTGTTTCAATAGATAACAAAGTCATCTGGTCTAATATATTCTGCTGAGCTATTCGAACTTTATTGTATTTCTCCTGTCTCAGATGGTAGTTGTGTTTTAAAAGATAACAAAACTAGTCTTCTATTCCATTCTATTCTGGGTTCTAGTGGATTCTACTCTGACTCTATTCCATTCTATTCTGGGTTCTAGTGGATTCTACTCTGACTCTATTCCATTCTATTCTGGGTTCTAGTGGATTCTACTCTGACTCTATTCCATTCTATTCTGGGTTCTAGTGGATTCTACTCTGACTCTATTCCATTCTATTCTGGGTTCTAGTGGATTCTACTCTGACTCTATTCTATTATATTCTGGGTTCTAGTGGATTCTACTCTGACTCTATTCCATTCTATTCTGGGTTCTAATGGATTCTACTCTGACTCTATTCTATTCTGGGTTCTAGTGTATTCTACTCTGACTCTATTCTATTCTGGGTTCTAATGGATTCTACTCTGACTCTATTCTATTCTGGGTTCTAGGGGATTCTACTCTGACTCTATTCTATTCTATTCTGGGTTCTAGTGGATTCTACTCTGACTCTATTCTATTCTGGGTTCTAGTGGATTCTACTCTGACTCTATTCCATTCTATTCTGGGTTCTAGTGGATTCTACTCTGACTCTATTCCATTCTATTCTGGGTTCTAGTGGATTCTACTCTGACTCTATTCTATTATATTCTGGGTTCTAGTGGATTCTACTCTGACTCTATTCCATTCTATTCTGGGTTCTAATGGATTCTACTCTGACTCTATTCTATTCTGGGTTCTAGTGTATTCTACTCTGACTCTATTCTATTCTGGGTTCTAATGGATTCTACTCTGACTCTATTCTATTCTGGGTTCTAGGGGATTCTACTCTGACTCTATTCTATTCTATTCTGGGTTCTAGTGGATTCTACTCTGACTCTATTCTATTCTGGGTTCTAGTGGATTCTACTCTGACTCTATTCTATTCTATTCTGGGATCTAGTGGATTCTACTCTGACTCTATTCTGGGTTCTAGGGGATTCTACTCTGACTCTGTTCCATTCTATTCTGGGTTCTAGTGGATTCTACTCTGACTCTATTCTATTCCATTCTGGGTTCTAGTGGATTCTACTCTGACTCTATTCCATTCTATTCTGGGTTCTAGTGGATTCTACTCTGACTCTGTTCCATTCTATTCTGGGTTCTAGTGGATTCTACTCTGACTCTATTCCATTCTATTCTGGGTTCTAGTGGATTCTACTCTGACTATATTCTATTCCCCGTCTCAGACGGCGGTGGAGGTGTTCAAGACCATGATCCTGGAGGCGGAGAAGCTGAAAGGTGGCGTCCAACCAGGGAAGACTTCCTGCTCCCTCATGTAGAGCTGCCAAACAATCAAACACAGAATAGGACACTGCACTGGGATATCCCGTTACTTGAAGGCTTCCTGCCAGTTCCAACTACTACTTCTCAACTGTCATCAGTTGTCATCAACTGTCATCAGTTGTCATCAACTGTTTATTTACCTGTATTTTTGTTTCTGTATGTCTGTATTGTTTTCCCATTTGTTATGAAAGGTTGAGTGACTGTTTCCTGTCATACTGTACATTTCCCACAATCCACCTCTCAACTGTTTTGACCTCAGCCCTGATGCAAAACTGAGGCCCTGGCAAGAAATTACCACTAGCTCCGCGAACAGTCTCTCCAACCCTGTTCCTGGAGAGAAACCCTCCTGTAGGTTTTAACTCCAACCCTGTTCCTGGAGAGAAACCCTCCTGTAGGTTTTAACTCCAACCCTGTTCCTGGAGAGATACCCTCCTGTAGGTTTTAACTCCAACCCTGTTCCTGGAGAGAGACCCTCCTGTAGGTTTTAACTCCAACCCTGTTCCTGGAGCGCCACCCTCCTGTAGGTTTTAACTCCAACCCTGTTCCTGGAGCGCCACCCTCCTGTAGGTTTTAACTCCAACACTGTTCCTGGAGCGCTACCCTCCTGTAGTTTTTACTCCAACCCTGTTCCTGGAGCGCCACCCTCCTGTAGGTTTTAACTCCAACACTGTTCCTGGAGCGCCACCCTCCTGTAGGTTTTAACTCCAACACTGTTCCTGGAGCGCCACCCTCCTGTAGGTTTTAACTCCAACCCTGTTCCTGGAGAGAGACCCTCCTGTAGGTTTTAACTCCAACCCTGTTCCTGGAGCGCCACCCTCCTGTAGGTTTTAACTCCAACCCTGTTCCTGGAGCGCCACCCTCCTGTAGGTTTTAACTCCAACACTGTTCCTGGAGCGCTACCCTCCTGTAGTTTTTACTCCAACCCTGTTCCTGGAGCGCCACCCTCCTGTAGGTTTTAACTCCAACCCTGTTCCTGGAGCGCCACCCTCCTGTAGGTTTTAACTCCAACACTGTTCCTGGAGCGCCACCCTCCTGTAGGTTTTAACTCCAACCCTGTTCCTGGAGAGAGACCCTCCTGTAGGTTTTAACTCCAACCCAGTTCCTGGAAAGAGACCCTCCTGTAGGTTTTAACTCCAACCCAGTTCCTGGAAAGAGACCCTCCTGTAGGTTTTAACTCCAACCCTGTTCCTGGAGCGCCACCCTCCTGTAGGTTTTAACTCCAACCCTGTTCCTGGAGCCCCACCCTCCTGTAGGTTTTAACTCCAACACTGTTCCTGGAGCGCCACCCTCCTGTAGGTTTTAACTCCAACCCTGTTCCTGGAGTGCCACCCACCTGTAGGTTTTAACTCCAACCCTGTTCCTGGAGCGCCACCCTCCTGTAGGTTTTAACTCCAACACTGTTCCTGGAGCACCACCCTCCTGTAGGTTATAACTCCAACCCTGTTCCTGGAGCGCCACCCTCCTGTAGGTTTTAACTCCAACCCTTTTCCTGGAAAGAGACCCTCCTGTAGGTTTTAACTCCAACCCTGTTCCTGGAGTGCCACCCTCCTGTAGGTTTTAACTACAACCCTGTTCCTGGAAAGAGACCCTCCTGTAGGTTTTAACTCCAACCCTGTTCCTGGAGAGAGACCCTCCTGTAGGTTTTAACTCCAACACTGTTCCTGGAGCGCCACCCTCCTGTAGGTTTTAACTCCAACCCTGTTCCTGGAGCGCCACCCTCCTGTAGGTTTTAACTCCAACACTGTTCCTGGAGCGCCACCCTCCTGTAGGTTTTAACTCCAACCCTGTTCCTGGAGCGCTACCCTCCTGTAGGTTTTAACTCCAACCCTTTTCCTGGAAAGAGACCCTCCTGTAGGTTTTAACTCCAACCCTGTTCCTGGAGCGCCACCCTCCTGTAGGTTTTAACTCCAACCCTGTTCCTGGACACTCCGTTAGGTTTTAACTCCAACCCTGTTCCTGGACACTCCGTTAGGTTTTAACTCCAACCATAATCTAGCGGTTCTGATTCTAATAATTAGCTGGTTGATGAGCTGAATCAGGTTAGTTACAAATGGGGTTAGAGCCAAAACCTACAGGAGGGTTAGCATTAAAACCTACAGGAGGGTTAGCATTAAAACCTACAGGAGGGTTAGCATTAAAACCTACAGGAGGGTTAGCATTAAAACCTACAGGAGGGTTAGCATTAAAACCTACAGGAGGGTTAGCATTAAGGAGGGTTAGCATTAAAACCTACAGGAGGGTTAGCATTAAAACCTACAGGAGGGTTAGCATTAAAACCTACAGGAGGGTTAGCATTCAAACCTACTGGAGGATTAGCATTAAAACCTACAGGAGGGTTAGCATTCAAATCTACAGGAGGGTTAGCATTAAGGAGGGTTGGCATTAAAACCTACAGGAGGGTTAGCATTAAAACCTACAGGAGTGTTAGCATTAAAACCTACAGGAGTGTTAGCATTAAAACCTACAGGAGGGTTAGCATTAAAACCTACAGGATTAAGGAGGGTTGGCATTAAAACCTACAGGAGGGTTAGCATTAAACCCTACAGGAGGGTTAGCATTAAAACCTACAGGAGGGTTAGCATTAAACCCTACAGGAGGGTTAGCATTAAACCCTACAGGAGGGTTAGCATTAAACCCTACAGGAGGGTTAGCATTAAAACCTACAGGAGGGTTAGCATTCAAATCTACAGGAGGGCTCCTGCACAGGTTCCATTCTGGTCTCATGGTGGAAGGTGACTATGTGTTCATAGATACTTTTATGTGATTTGATTTGACATTGAACCTCATATGAGACATGACATGAAGACAAACATTTTCTTGTATAGAAATATGTCTTTATTTTTATTTTTTATTTAATCAGTGATTACTTTCTCCTTACACAGCTTTCTTCCATTGTTATTGTCATTGTCACACCACTGATTCTTACAGGAAATTGTTCAATCCCAACTTCCTTAAGTCAAACTTTCACTTAGAGCCCGATTCAATCTGATCCGCTTCAGCCGACGTCCGAATACCTGACGTTTTGACGTTGTTGGTGAAACTGCGTTAGAGCTGTCAAATTCACAAGCGCCTTTCGTCATTACACCTAGCTGTATGTTTTAACTAGGACTCCTCACCAGGCTAGCTTCGTCCTCGTGTGGGTACTAGCAAGCTAGGTAGTGCTAGGTAACAACAGCCAATCCAGTAGAGTCTGGAAGCTATAGTGACCTTCGATTGGTCAAGCGTCCAGCGACGTTGCAGAGTATTTGCATAAAGTTCATTGGTCCGGCCCTCTCCCATGCTCGCACCACTCAACGGTCCCCACGCCCACTTTGCTTCTCTTCCAATTGGAAATCAATGGTTTCATTTTCATCACCCACATCATCTTCAGTTAATGGCCTGTTTATACTAGGAAGTGGAATCGCACGGTGAAACATCAGAAGCAATTCACTTTCAATGGAAGGAAAGCAGGAGAAGCGGAGAGGGACCGAGCATGGGAAAGGGAGCTGAACGAGGCGGGACTAAAGTTGGGGAAAGGTGAACTTTATTCAAATCCTCCACGATATTGTGACGTAAGTGACCAATCGAAGCTCACCATAGCTTCCAACCCTTAATGGGTTGGCTGACAATGGCTGTTGATACCAGAGGAGGCTGGTGGGAGGAGCTATAGGAGGACAGGCTCATTGTAATGGCTGGAGTGGAATCAATGGAACGGTATCAAACATATGGAAACCACGTTTGACTCCAGCCATAACAATAAGCCTGTCTTCCTATAGCTTCTCCCACCAGCCTCCTCTGGTTGATATGTAGCATCACCTAGCTTGCTTTTGGCTGAATGTAGTCACATTAAGAGAAATTCCATCGCAGCCTTGTTGACCAATAGGAACACTGGAATGTGAGATGGAATCTACACCTCCAATAGGAACACTGGAATGTGAGATGTAATCTACACCTCCAATAGGAACACTGGAATGTGAGATGTAATCTACACCTCCAATAGGAACACTGGAATGTGAGATGTAATCTACACCTCCATTAGGAACACTGGAATGTGAGATGTAATCTACACCTCCAATAGGAACACTGGAATGTGAGATGTAATCTACACCTCCAATAGGAACACTGGAATGTGAGATGTAATCTACACCTCCAATAGGAACACTGGAATGTGAGATGTAATCTACACCTCCATTAGGAACACTGGAATGTGAGATGTAATCTACACCTCCATTAGGAACACTGGAATGTGAGATGTAATCTACACCTCCGTTAGGAACACTGGAATGTGAGATGGAATCTACACCTCCGTTAGGAACACTGAAATGTGAGATGGAATCTACACCTCCATTAGGAACACTGGAATGTGAGATGTAATCTACACCTCCATCAGGAACACTGGAATGTGAGATGTAATCTACACCTCCAATAGGAACACTGGAATGTGAGATGTAATCTACACCTCCATTAGGAACACTGGAATGTGAGATGTAATCTACACCTCCAATAGGAACACTGGAATGTGAGATGTAATCTACACCTCCATCAGGAACACTGGAATGTGAGATGTAATCTACACCTCCAATAGGAACACTGGAATGTGAGATGTAATCTATACCTCCAATAGGAACACTGGAATGTGAGATGTAATCTAAACATCCAATAGGAGGATAGAAATCCTCATTATTCTGTTTTTAACTATTTTTGATTTAAGCATCTTTATTTCTATCGTAGCCAACACTTTCTCCTCCTGAACTCTTTCTGGCTTTGTGACAATGATCGTAAGAGCAGCTGCTCACCGATTTCACAGTTCCAACTCAGTTCCACCATCTCCAAAACATCAGCTATGCTGGTGTCGTCTGTCGCCGTTTTAACGCCTGATCTGATTGAATCTAGGCCTCAGTCTCCCATTGACATCAATGCACGACTAAGTGGAAATTCAACTGAAGTGGAAGTCAGGAGTTTGCTCTTTAGACACATTTTCTGATTCATTAGAGATGTTCCTGTCTCCAATACACAGCTCTTTATTTTTAGACTTCACTTACCCCCTCCCCCCCCCCCGTTGTCAGTCGGATGTTATTTTTTTCCTAGCTGTTATTGGCATCAGCACCCCCCCAAAAAAAAATCTACATCCCATTTGCTAATGTTAAAAATAGTGTACAAATGTTTTTGTTTTTTTCATTGTAGTCATTAAAGTGTACAGTTACAATGTATTTCAGGAGTGTACGTTGTATCATTCCAATAATGATGATTGATAATCTTTGATTCAGATTCAATCATTTTACAAAATAGATTTAGCCTACCCAAAAATTTAAGCTCAAAGCAACAAAAGCGTTTGGTTTATTTTATGTCAAATAATTGTTGATAAATTAGAATGTTGATGTGATGGTAGGATCCCACTGGGCACACACGTCAATTCAATGTTTATTCCACGTGGAAATCACGTTGATTCAACCAATGTGACACACAGCAGAAAGACTGTCTGTTACAGCAGACAGTCTCAGAGTAGCTGGCCAATGCTGACACACAGCAGAAAGACTAGAATGTGATGCACTTGTCAGTGTCACAACACTTCATGTTGATGTAAGCATTATCCACAGCTCAGTGCTGATCTAGGATCAGGTCTTCATTATCCACAGCTCAGTGCTGATCTAGGATCAGGTCTTCATTATCCACAGCTCAGTGCTGATCTAGGATCAGGGCTTCATTATCCACAGCTCAGTGCTGATCTAGGATCAGGTCTTCATTATCCACAGCTCTGTGCTGACCTAGGATCAGGTCTTCATTATCCACAGCTCTGTGCTAATCTAGGATCAGGTCTTCATTATCCACAGCTCAGTGCTGATCTAGGATCAGGTCTTCATTATCCACAGCTCTGTGCTGATCTAGGATCAGGTCTTCATTATCCACAGCTCAGTGCTGATCTATGATCAGGTCTTCATTATCCACAGCTCAGTGCTGATCTAGGATCAGGTCTTCATTATCCACAGCTCAGTGCTGATCTATGATCAGGTCTTCATTATCCACAGCTCAGTGCTGATCAGGTCTTCATTATCCACAGCTCAGTGCTGATCTAGGATCAGGTCTTCATTATCCACAGCTCTGTGCTGACCTAGGATCAGGTCTTCATTATCCACAGCTCTGTGCTAATCTAGGATCAGGTCTTCATTATCCACAGCTCAGTGCTGATCTAGGATCAGGTCTTCATTATCCACAGCTCTGTGCTGATCTAGGATCAGGTCTTCATTATCCACAGCTCAGTGCTGATCTATGATCAGGTCTTCATTATCCACAGCTCAGTGCTGATCAGGTCTTCATTATCCACAGCTCAGTGCTGATCTAGGATCAGGTCTTCATTATCCACAGCTCAGTGCTGATCTAGGATCAGGTCTTCATTATCCACAGCTCTGGGCTGATCTAGGATCAGGTCTTCATTATCCACAGCTCTGTGCTGATCTAGGAACAGGTCTTCATTATCCACAACTCTGGGCTGATCTAGGATCAGGTCTTCATTATCCACAGCTCAGTGCTGATCAGGTCTTCATTATCCACAGCTCTGGGCTGATCTAGGATCAGGTCTTCATTATCCACAGTCAGTGCTGATCTAGGATCAGGTCTTCATTATCCACAGCTCAGTGCTGATCTAGGATCAGGTCTTCATTATCCACAGCTCTGGGCTGATCTAGGATCAGGTCTTCATTATCCACAGCTCTGGGCTGATCTAGGATCAGGTCTTCATTATCCACAGCTCAGTGCTGATCTAGGATCAGGGCTTCATTATCCACAGCTCTCGGCCTGTATTCATAAAGCATCTCAGAGTAGGAGTGCTGATCTAGGATCAGTCCATATAATGTATTATGATATAAAACTGCACCTCTACTCCGTTGGTGAATATGGGCACAGAACTTGTGTGTGACATCCAATGCTGCTTTTCAAGTAATGCATAAGCACGACATTAATATTTAGTCAAGTCCGCTTTCAATATTTAGGCTTTAGCTCAGCAGGCTAACATCTAGTGACACACAGATGACCTCAGTTTCGAACACGGTCAGTCACAGTACTTACATGGTGCTCTGAAGAAGTTGGCGGGCCGCACAACCGTCCTTCCCTGGTGGACATGTTTCCACTGTCACCTTGTAGTCTCCTCCTGCCTTAGGTGGCACACAGCGCAGACAGACCAGTGCTTCACCTAGGGGACGACCGCACCATATCACTGGGTTAGGAAAACCATAGAACTATAGCAACGTTATAGGAACACTAGAATGTACATTGGCCATGGGTCGGCCATATTGGTCAGGGAGTCATTGGTAAAAGATTAGGATTGCCAATCAGCAGGAAGGGGAAACTCTGAAACTCTTGAGTTCAAATGAAGTTATTTGCATAGAGTTTTCTATTCTGATACTTTCCAAGTGGAAAACGAGTTCTGACATGAATGCAACATACGAGACAGTTCCAGAGCCTCACCAACACCACAGGACAGGAGGGGTTAAAAGACGGTGTTTACTAGACGGACCCACCACTAGCCAACACCAGGGCTAGAGCCACAGCCCATATCACTATCTTCATCTCGCTGACGATGTGTCAACCTGAGAAGAGAGAACAGTCCGTGATCTTTAAACATTGCGATTAACTTGGATGAACTATTTCATCTGAGGTAAAGCCACGAGGTATAAAGTCATATAAACCTTATTGTGGAGCCTGTAGTAAAGCCCAGCGTCGTCCGGGTTTGGCTGGTGTAGGCTGTCATTGTAATAAAGAATTTGATCTTAACTGACTTGTCTAGTTAAATAAAAGTTTTTTTTTTTAAACAAGTGGAACTATATACAGGGGGTACCGGTACAGAGTCAATGTGGAGGCTATATACAGGGGGTACCGGTACAGAGTCAATGTGGAGGCTATATACAGGGGGTACCGGTACAGAGTCAATGTGGAGGCTATATACAGGGGGTACCGGTACAGAGTCAATGTGGAGGCTATATACAGGGGGTACCGGTACAGAGTCAATGTGGAGGCTATATACAGGGGGTACCGGTACAGAGTCAATGTGGAGGCTATATACAGGGGGTACCGGTACAGAGTCAATGTGGAGGCTATATACAGGGGGTACCGGTACAGAGTCAATGTGGAGGCTATATACAGGGGGTACCGGTACAGAGTCAATGTGGAGGCTATATACAGGGGGTACCAGTACAGAGTCAATGTGGAGGCTATATACAGGGGGTACCAGTACAGAGTCAATGTGGAGGCTATATACAGGTTGTTACGGTACAGAGTCAATGTGGAGGCTATATACAGGGTTTTACGGTAAAGAGTCAATGTGGAGGCTATATACAGGGTGTTACGGTAAAGAGTCAATGTGGAGGCTATATACACGGCGATCCGGTACAGAGTCAATGTGGAGGCTATATACAGGGTGTTACAGTAAAGAGTCAATGTGGAGGCTATATACAGGGGGTACAGGTACAGAGTCAATGTGGAGGCTATATACAGGGGGTACCGGTACAGAGTCAATACGGAGGCTATATACCGGGGGTACCGGTACAGAGTCAATGTGGAGGCTAAATACCGGGGGTACCGGTACAGAGTCAATGTGGAGGCTATATACAGGGTGTACCAGTACAGAGTCAATGTGGAGGCTATATGCAGAGTCAATATGCAGGCTATATACAGGGGGTACCAGTACAGAGTCAATGTGGAGGCTATATGCAGGGGGTACCGGTACAGAGTCAATGTGGAGGCTATATACAGAGTCAATGTGCAGGCTATATACAGGGGGTACCAGTACAGAGTCAATGTGGAAGCTATATGCAGGGGGTACCGGTACAGAGTCAATGCGAAGGCTAAATACAGGGGATACTGGTACAGAGTCAATGTGGAGGCTATATACAGGGGGTACCGGTACAGAGTCCATGTGGACGCTATATACAGGGTGTTACAGTACAGAGTCAATGTGGAGGCTATATACAGGGTGTTACGGTACAGAGTCAATGTGGAGGCTATATACAGGGGGTACCGGCACAGAGTCAATGTGGAGGCTATATACAGGGTGTATCGGTACAGAATCAATGTGGAGACTATATACAGGGGGTACCGGTACAGAGTCAATGTGCGGGGGTACAGCTTAGTCAAGGTAATTTGTAAAGTGACCACTTGTTAAGGATCTGGGGACTCATGCAAAATCTTTTCAGCCTCCTAAGGGGGAAAAGGTGTTGTCGTGCCCTCGTTCAAAACTGTCTTGGTGTGTTCAGAACATGAAAGATCCTTAGTGATGTGGACACCGAGGAACTTTACACTCTCGACCTGCTCCACTACTGTACAGCCTCATGTAGTCCACGATCTGTTCATTTGTCTTGCTGACATTGAGGGAGAGGTCATTGTCCTGGCACCACACTGCCAGGTGTGTCTTAGCGTTGTCTGTGATCAGGGCTACCACTGTTCTGTTGTCAGCAAACTTAATGATGGTGTTGGAAAAGTGCTTGGCCACACAGTCATGGGTGAACAGGGAGTACAGGAGGGGACTAAGTACACCCCTGAGGGGCCCCAGTGTGAGGATCAGCATTGCAGATGTGTTGTTACCTACGTTTATCACCTAGGGGGGCGGCCCGTTTCCCAGGAGAGTAGGGAGGGTTTAGGGATAAAGGAGGGGTTAGGGGTTAGGGAGGAGGGAGGGGTTAGGGAGTAGGGAGGGGTTAGGGAGTAGGGAGGGGTCATGGAGAAGGGAGTAGGGAGTAGGAAGAGGTTAGGGAGTAGGGAGGGGTTAGGGAGTAGGGAGGTGTTAGGGAATAGGGTGGGGTTAGGGAGTAGGAAGGGGTTAGAGAGTATGGAGGGTTTAGGGATAAAGGAGGGGTTAGGGAGAAGGGAGGGGTTAGGGAGAAGGGAGGGGTTAGGGAGTAGGGAGGGGTTAGGGAGTAGAGAGGGGTTAGGGAGAAGGGAGGGGTTAGGGATAAGGGAGGGGTTAGGGAGGGGTTAGGGAGTAGGGAGGGGTTAGGGAGTAGGGAGGGGTTAGGGTGTAGGGAGAGGTTAGTGAGTAGGGAGGGGTTAGGGAGTAGGGAGAGGTTAGTGAGTAGGGAGAGGTTAGGGAGTAGGGAGAGGTTAGGGAGTAGGGAGAGGTTAGTGAGTAGGGAGGGGTTAGGGAGTAGGGAGGGGTTAAAGTGTAGGGAGGGGTTATGGAGTAGGGAGAGGTTATGGAGTAGGGAGGGGTTAGGGAGAAGGGAGGGAGTAGGGAGGGATTAGGGAGTAGGGAGAGGTTATGGAGTAGGGAGGGGTTAGGGAGAAGGGAGGGGTTAGGGAGTAGGGAGGGATTAGGGAGTAGGGAGAGGTTAGGGAGTAGGGAGAGGTTAGGGAGTAGGGAGAGGTTAGGGAGCAGGGAGGGGTTAGGGAGTAGGGAGAGGTTAGGGAGGAGGGAGAGGTTAGGGAGAAGGGAGGGGTTAGGGAGTAGGGAGTAGGGAGAGGTTAGGGAGTAGGGAGAGGTTAGGGAGCAGGGAGGGGTTAGGGAGTAGGGAGAGGTTAGGGAGGAGGGAGAGGTTAGGGAGTAGGGAGAGGTTAGGGAGTAGGGAGGGGTTAGGGAGTAGGGAGGGGTTAGGGAGAAGGGAGAGGTTAGGGAGTAGGGAGGGGTTAGATAGTAATACTGTAACCCTGTAACACTGTAATTCTGATCTCAAGGCCATCAGACTGTTAAACAGCCATCACTAGCATAGAGAGGCTGCTGCCAACATACAGACTCAAATCACTGGCCACTTTTATAAATGGATTTAACAAAGGTATCACTAGTCACCTTAAATAACATCACTTTAATAATGTTTACATCCTACATATCTCATATGTATATACTCTATACCATCTACTGCATCTTGTCATGTGTATGTGACCAGTAACAGTTGATTTGCATTTGACAATGTAACCCCGTAATACTGTCTACCCTGTATCTATACATTCACTCAGACCACACACACACACACACACACACACACGGACACGAACATACCACAACAAACACACACACACACACACACACACACACACACACACACACACACACACACACACACACACACACGGACACGAACATACCACAACAAACACACACACACACACACACACACACACACACACACACACACACACGGACACGAACATACCACAACAAACACACACACACACACACACACACACACACACACACACACACACACACACACACACACACGGACACGAACATACCACAACAAACACACACACACACACACACACACACCACAACACTCTCCACACCATCAACACACACCATACCATCAACAGACATCACAACACACAGTACACCCCTCAAATCCCAATCAAAGCAGAATGTCCCACCCCTGCCATTGTCCAGGACCCCCACTAAGCCAAAGTCCACTATCAGCAGTGTGACATGTAAGAGAAAGTGTCCATGGTGCAGAATTTCTTTACACCCTTTCATTGTGGGGCCATTATGTTGACCTGGTGATACCTCTCCTCTCCCTATTGGCCATATGTATCAGGTGGTCAGCCTCTCCTCTCCCTATTGGCCATATATATTAGGCAGTCCACATCTTTCCACTCTCACACTGTGGGACAAACGTGGACAACAAACGGTGGACAAAATGTCGCAGTACTCAGGCAAGGTGAGTAGATAGCTATCGAACCTGGAAGCTATACATACAGTATACAGCTATACATACAGCTATACATACAGTATACAGCTATACATACAGCTATACATACAGTATACAGCTATACATACAGTATAGAGCTATACATACAGTATAGAGCTATACATACAGTATAGAGCTATACATACAGCTATACATACACTATACAGCTAAACATACAGTATACAGCTATACATACACTATACATACAGTATACAGCTATACATACAGTATACAGCTAAACATACAGTATACAGCTATACATACAGTATACATCTATACATACAGTATACAGCTAAACAGCTATACATACAGTATACATCTATACATACAGTATACAGCTAAACAGCTATACATACAGTATACAACTATACATACAGTATACAGCTATACATACAGAATACAACTATACATACACTATACATACAGTATACATACACTATACATCTATACATACAGTATACAGCTATACATACAGTATACAGCTATACATACAGTATACAGCTATACATACAGTATACAACTATACATACAGTATACAGCTATACATACAGTATACAACTATACATACAGTATACAGCTATACATACAGTATACAGCTATACATACAGTATACAGCTATACATGCAGAATACAACTATACATACAGTATACAACTATACATACAGTATACAGCTATACATACAGTATACAGCTATACATACAGTATACAGCTATACATACAGTCTACAACTATACATACAGCTATACATACAGTCTACAACTATACATACAGTATACAACTATACATACAGCTATACATACAGTATACAGCTAAACAGCTATACATACAGTACACAGCTATACATACAGTATACATACAGAATACATCTATACATACAGTATACAGCTAAACAGCTATACATACAGTACACAGCTATACATACAGCTATACATACAGTATACATCTATACATACAGTATACAACTATACATACAGTATACATCTATACATACAGCTATACATACAGTATACATCTATACATACAGTAAACAACTATACATACAGTATACATCTATACATACAGTATACAACTATACATACAGTATACAGCTATACATACAGTATACAGCTATACATACAGTACACAGCTATACATACAGTATACAGCTATACATACAGTATACAGCTATACATACAGTATACAACTATATATACAGTATACAACTATACATACAGTATACAGCTATACATACAGTATACAGCTATACATACAGCTATACATACAGTATACAGCTATACATACAGTATACAGCTATACATACAGTATTCAACTATACATACAGTATACAGCTATACATACAGTATACAGCTATACATACAGTATACATACAGTATATAGCTATACATACAGTATACAACTATACATACAGTATACAGCTATACATACAGTATACAGCTATACATACAGTATACAACTATACATACAGTATACAACTATACATACAGTATACAGCTATACATACAGTATACAGCTATACATACAGTATACAACTATACATACAGTATACAGCTATACATACAGTATACAGCTATACATACAGTATACAGCTATACATACAGTATACAGCTATACATACAGTATACAACTATACATACAGTATACAGCTATACATACAGCTATACATACAGTATACAGCTATACATACAGTATACATACAGTATACAGCTATACATACAGTATACAGCTATACATACAGTATACAGCTATACATACAGTATACAACTATACATACAGTATACAGCTATACATACAGTATACAGCTATACATACAGCTATACATACAGTATTCAGCTATACATACAGTATACAGCTATACATACAGTATACAGCTATACATACAGTATACATACAGTATACAGCTATACATACAGTATACAGCTATACATACAGTATACAGCTATACACACAGTATACAGCTATACATACAGTATACAGCTATACATACAGTATACAGCTATACATACAGTATACAGCTATACATACAGCTATACATACAGTATACTGCTATACATACAGTATACAGCTATACATACAGTATACCGCTATACATACAGTATACAGCTATACATACAGTACACAACTATACATACAGTATACATACAGTATACAGCTATACATACAGTATACATACAGTATACAGCTATACATACAGTATACAGCTATACATACAGTATACAACTATACATACAGTATACAGCTATACATACAGTATACAGCTATACATACAGTATACAACTATACATACAGCTATACATACAGTATACAGCTATACATACAGTAAACAACTATACATACAGTATACAGCTATACATACAGTATACAGCTATACATACAGCTATACATACAGTATACAGCTATACATACAGTAAACAACTATACATACAGTATACAGCTATACATACAGTATACAGCTATACATACAGTATACCGCTATACATACAGTATACAACTATACATACAGTATACAGCTATACATACAGTATACAGCTATACATACAGCTATACATACAGTATACAACTATACATACAGTATACAACTATACATACAGTATACAGCTATACATACAGTATACAGCTATACATACAGTATATAACTATACATACAGTATACAACTATACATACAGTATACAGCTATACATACAGTATACAGCTATACATACAGTATACAGCTATACATACAGCTATACATACAGTATACAACTATACATACAGTATACAGCTATACATACAGTATACAGCTATACATACAGTATACAACTATACATACAGTATACAGCTATACATACAGTATACAGCTATACATACAGTATACAGCTATACATACAGTATACACACAGTATACAGCTAAACATACAGTATACAGCTATACATACAGCTATACATACAGTATACAGCTATACATACAGTATACAGCTATACATACAGTATACAACTATACATACAGTATACAGCTATACATACAGTATACAACTATACATAGTGTATACAACTATACATACAGTATACAGCTATACATACAGTATACAGCTATACATACAGTATACAGCTATACATACTGTATACAACTATACATACAGTATACAGCTATACATACAGCTATACATACAGTATACAGCTATACATACAGTACACAACTATACATACAGTATACAGCTATACATACAGCTATACATACAGTATACAGCTATACATACAGTATACAGCTATACATACAGTATACAGCTATACATACAGCTATACATACAGTATACAGCTATACATACAGTATACAGCTATACATACAGTATACAGCTATACATACAGTATACAGCTATACATACAGTATACAGCTAAACAACTATACATACAGTATACAGCTATACATACAGTATACAGCTATACATACAGTATACAGCTATACATACAGTATACAACTATACATACAGTATACAGCTATACATACAGTATACAGCTATACATACAGTATACAGCTATACACACAGTATACAGCTAAACATACAGTATACACACAGTATACAGCTAAACATACAGTATACAGCTAAACATACAGTATACAGCTAAACAGCTATACATACAGTATAGAGCTAAACAGCTATACATTGAGCTATACATTCAGGTCTCTCCAGAGATGTTAGATCGGGTTCAAGTCTGGCCTCTGGCTGGGCCACTCAAGGACATTCAGTGACTTCTCCCAAAGCCACTCCTGCTTTGTCTTGGCTGTGTGCTTAGGGTCGATGTCCTGTTGGAAGGTGAACCTTCGCCCCAGTCTGAGGTCCTGAGCGCTGGAGCAGATTTTCATCAAGGATCTCTCTGTACTTTGCTCCGTTCATCTTTCCCTCGATCCTGACTAGTCTCCCAGTTCCTGCCGATGACAAACATCCCGACAGCATGATGCTGCCACCACCATGTTTCACCGTAGGGATGGTGGCTGATTTCCTCCAGACGTGACGCTTGGCATTCAGGCCAAAGAGTTCAATCTTAGTTTCATCAGATCTGATAATCTTCTTCTCATGGTCTGAGAGTTCTTTAGGTGCCTTTTGGCAAACTCCAAGCGGGCTGTCATGTGCCTTTGACTGAAGAGTGGCTTCTGTCTGGATACTCTACCATAAAGGCCTGTTTGATGGAGTGCTGCAGAGATGGTTGTCCTTCTGGAAGTTTCTCTCATCTCCACAGAGGAGCTCTGTCAGAGTGACCATCGGGTTCTTGGTCACCTCCCTGAACAAGGTCCTTCTCCCCCGATTGCTCAGTTTGGCGGCCAGCTCTAGGAAGAGTCTTGGTAGTTCCAAACTTCTTCCATTTAAGAATGATGGAGGCCACTGTGTTCTTGGGGACCTTCCATGCTGTAGACATTGTTTTGGTACCGTTCCACAGATATTTGCCTCAACACAATCCTGTCTCGGGGCTCTACGGACAATTATTTTTTACTTTTTAAATCCATTGCAGTATAAGCCTTTAACGTAACAAAATGTGGAAAAAGTCAAGGGGTCTGAATACTTTCACTGTACATACTGTCAGGTTTGGGCAGGTTACATTCAACATGTATTATATTACAGATACTAGTTACCTGTCCAAAAATGTTATCAGTAACGTCTGGATTACCCAAACTCAGTAACGGAATCTGATTACCTTCCGTTACTTTTTTGATTGCTTTCCCCTCAAAAGGCATTAGAAGAAGACAAAAATAGTAATCAATCAAACACATTTGGTGTGTCATCATAGTGATCTCTGACTTGTGGTCAGTCTCGCTCAAGTGGAATAAACCTAAACGTGTGCCTTTTTTCAATGCTAGATTGAATGAACTTTAGAAAGCAGAAAGGTGTCATCTAGTTTTTCTCCCCAGAAAGTCTAAAATATCTGTAATCTGATTACCCTGAATACAGTATCCAGCTATGCATACCGCTATACCAGCCTGGTCTCATAGACTAGACGTAACATACTAAACGTAAATCCGAGACACATCAAATTAGTATTATATGTTACGTTTGGTAACATAAGACAGAAGGTTACTTCAGGCAAAAACGAAAAGAAAAAAAAACGAAAGGAGGGTATAACGCAAACGTCTAGAGTCGCATCACAAACAATTTTAGCATTATAGATAATTATCAACTTTTACTTTTTCTTTAAGAAAATTATAATAATTAGACATTGACACCTAATCCACAGGAGCCTTGCATATTTTCCTTTTAAATACAATACAGTAAAATCTAATACAATACAATACAAATGTATTAATCCCAACGGGGCGATTCATTCTGGGCTGCAGGGTGCTTCAGACAGGACAAATACACTCAGTATAACAAATTCCTGTATACGTTCATTAAAGCATCAGTTAAGGGGGTGTAGTGCAATTTTAAGAAACTGAAAGTTCACGGTAGTCACAGTTGTTAATTAATGTCAGGGCTATACTATCTCTAGAATAGTCTATATGTCTTCCTTATTAATGGTCCTGTTAACCAGGAAGATGGCCTCGGTTACAAATGAGGCCCGGCTCCTATTGGTGGAGCACTTGAGACAGAGCAGGCGGCGGTCAAAAAAGGGAGCAGTTTGAACTGCGGGTTGAGGACATGGGTGCTGTCCCCCAGGATGTCACGGGGCCTTCCTCCTTGGCCTGCTGCTCAAAGAATTAAGCCAGACTTCTGAGAGGCACCTGTGATCTTACTGGAGCCGTTCACAATGGCTTGAAGGCGGATCCACGAAGAAGAAACAGAACGCTTTTGTATGAAGGAACTGTAAACGGTTTTGTGGACGCTGAATGAAGTCAGTTTCCTGAGGAAGTATTGTTTCTGGTGAGATTTTTTGATGATGGCGTCTGTGTTATTCTTTTCAAACTTCAGTGTGTTAAAGAAGATGGTACCAAGATATTTATAATCGTCCACAATGTCTACTTCCTCACCTTGGATGATCACCTAATCCATCCTGAAGTCGAAAAGCATTTCTTTCATCTTGGAGACATTCAACTCCAGCACCGTACAGTCACACCAGTCAATGAAGGTGTCAGAGGAGGGCTGGGACATGGTCCTACTCAGACCCTGAGAGGTGTCAGAGGAGGGCTGGGACATGCTCAGACCCTGAGAGGTGTCAGAGGAGGGCTGGGACATGCTCAGACCCTGAGAGGTGTCAGAGGAGGGCTGGGACATGCTCAGACCCTGAGAGGTGTCAGAGGAGGGCTGGGACATGGTCCTACTCAGACCCTGAGAGGTGTCAGAGGAGGGCTGGGACATGCTCAGACCCTGAGAGGTGTCAGAGGAGGGCTGGGACATGCTCAGACCCTGAGAGGTGTCAGAGGAGGGCTGGGACATGCTCAGACCCTGAGAGGTGTCAGAGGAGGGCTGGGACATGCTCAGACCCTGAGAGGTGTCAGAGGAGGGCTGGGACATGCTCAGACCCTGAGAGGTGTCAGAGGAGGGCTGGGACATGCTCAGACCCTGAGAGGTGTCAGAGGAGGGCTGGGACATGCTCAGACCCTGAGAGGTGTCAGAGGAGGGCTGGGACATGCTCAGACCCTGAGAGGTGTCAGAGGAGGGCTGGGACATGCTCAGACCCTGAGAGGTGTCAGAGGAGGGCTGGGACATGCTCAGACCCTGAGAGGTGTCAGAGGAGAGTTGTGTCATCAGCAAACTTCAGAAGAGGTGCAATAGCCCTCAAAGCCCTGTGGGCATTGAGAGAGCGAGGCTTGTCCTTCTTAGGAACAGGGATAATGGTGGATGTTTTCCTTGGCAGTGGGACCAGACCAACAAAGACTGGAACAGGTGGATTAGGACCTCACTGAGCTGCTCAGCACAGTACCTGACGTTCCTGCCGGTCCTGCCGTCAGGTACCATCCAGTCCCATCCAGTCCATAGTGGTCTCTGATTGGTGGTCATCAGTTGGTGTGTCATCATAGTGGTCTCTGATTGGTGGTCATCAGTTGGTGTGTCATCACAGTGGTCTCTGATTGGTAGCCAGACTGACTCAGGCGGAACAAACTTAAAGTTGTGCCTTTTTTCAATGCTTAATAGAATGTCATTGAGAAAACAGTCAAAATGGAGAAAAACATTCGGAAACGTCTTTTCTGAATTTAAAAGTAATCCAAGAAGTAATCTGATTACAATATTTTTTGCTGGTAACGTAACTAATTACAATTACAGTTTGTTTGTAGTCAGTTACTCCCCAACACTGTTGACTCTTAACCCACAGGAGCATATTTATGTTGCTCTTTTCACACTACTGAGCCCAAACAAGCCAAGCCAAACAAGTTGTAGGGCTGGGAAAACATTACTGGTCTGGCCTGCTTACGTATCCCCAATAGTTGCTGGAACTGGTCTGGCCTGCTTACGTATCCCCAATAGTTGCTGGACACGGTCTGGCCTGCTTACATATCCCCAATAGTTGCTGGACCCGGTCTGGCCTGCTTACATATCCCCAATAGTTGCTGGACCCGGTCTGGCCTGCTTACATATCCCCAATAGTTGCTGGACCCGGTCTGGCCTGCTTACATATCCCCAATAGTTGCTGGACCCGGGCTGGTCTGCTTACATACCAACAATAGTTGCTGGACTCGGTCTGGCCTGCTTACATATCCCCAATAGTTGCTGGACCCGGGCTGGTCTGCTTACATATCCCCAATAGTTGCTGGACCCGGGCTGGTCTGCTTACATACCAACAATAGTTGCTGGACTCAGTCTGGCCTGCCTACGCATCCCCAATAGTTGCTGGAACTGGGCTGGCCTGCTTACGTACCAACAATAGTTGCTGGACCTGGTCTGGCCTGCTTACGTATCCCCAATAGTTGCTGGACCCGGTCTGGCCTGCTTACATATCCCCAATAGTTGCTGGACCCGGTCTGGCCTGCTTACATATCCCCAATAGTTGCTGGACCCGGTCTGGCCTGCTTACATATCCCCAATAGTTGCTGGACCCGGGCTGGTCTGCTTACATACCAACAATAGTTGCTGGAACTGGGCTGGAAAATATACTACCTGAGCTAGCACAGTAGTTGTCAGAGTCTAGGTGATGTGGGTAAGGCAGAGTCAGGCGCAGGCCACAAAGATGAGTAATATCCTCCATCCTGTAGGTCAGACTCTATTTCTACCTCACCTAACTGCCCTGTGTGCTGTCCTCTGTGTCTGTATTCTACCCAGATCTGTTTCTACGAGGGGAAATGCTTCACGGGCAGGAAGCTGGAGATCTGCGGTGACTGTGATAACTTCCAGGACCGCGGATTCATGAACCGCGTCAACTCCATCCGCGTGGAGAGTGGGGCCTTCGTCTGCTTCGACCACCCCGACTTCAAGGGCCAGCAGTACATGCTGGAGCACGGAGATTACCCCGAGTTCCAGAGGTGGAACGCCCACAATGATCACATGGGCTCCTGCAGACCTATCAGAATGGTGAGGTTTAAACGCTAACACTTACGGTAAACCGATGCTGTGGAAACTGATGCGGTAACCTATGCCACCACGGCAACCTGTGGCTTTGTGAATACTGTAGGTTTTTACGGTGCTCATATAGTCATTTTGTAATAAGCTTTGTATTTGCATAGTAACAGAGTTAGGTGGTTACTTCTTAACAGTGTTGTAAGAGCTACTTGACGTGAAGGGTTAAAGTCAGAAGAGGACTAAAGCAGTAGGACAGTTTACGCCCCTCAACCCGCTTTAAAAAGACTGCCACTAGATACGTTATGTAACCCGGTCCAAGACCAGCTGGAAAGTGTGACTGATGTGTAAAGATAAATAGTCAAGCCAGGTGAATTGGCCACTCTAAAGTGTATCTTGGGCACACGCAGACAGACTGACTGACTGGTACATTACAATGTGAGATAGAGAAGACAGACAGACTGACTGACTGTTGAGATGAGGGTTGTTGGAACTTCACCTAAACTTGAAGTCACAGTGATGTAATTTCAGATTTTTCCTCCCCCTCTCCTCTTCCTCCTCCTCTTCCTCCTTTTCATCCTTCTCTCCCCATTTCCTGCTTATCCTCCTCTCCCCCATCTTCTCCTCCACTCCACCCTCCTCCCCATCTCCTCCTCCATCTCCTCCTTCTCCTCCTCCTCCTCCTCCACATTCTCCTTCTCTCCCCATTTCCTCCTTTTCCTCCCCTCCTCCTTCCCCTCCTCCTCTCCCCATCTTCTCCTCCACCCCACCCTCCTCCCCATCTTCTCCTCCCCATCCTCCTCCTCCACTTCCTCCTTCTCCTCCCCATCTCCTCCCCCTTTCCTCCTCCTCCTTCTCCTCTTCATCCTCCTCCTACTCCTCCTCTTCATCCTCCTCCTCTTCTTCATCATCCTCCTCTTCATCATCATTGTCCTTTTCCTCCTTCTCCTCTTGCTCCTCCTACTCCTCCTCTCCTCTTCCAGCATGGAGAACACTACAGGATGGAGTTGTTTGAGGGAGCTGACTTTGCTGACCAGTGTGTTGAGGTGTGTGATGACGTGCCCTTCCTGCAGGGACGCGGTCTGACCAAGAACTGCATCAACTCTCTGAAGGTCTACGGAGACGGAGCGTACGTATCTACTGAATCAACTGCTGCTGACATTTCAATTCAATTCAAGTCAACTCAATTCAAGTCAATTCAAGTCAATTCAATTCAATTCAATTCAAGTCCATTAAATTCATTAATGTATCTCTAGAGCTCCTGTGAATTGTAGTTAGCTGTTTATAAGCACATCCATAAACAGTTTATAAGCATACAGTAAACACTTTATACAGTAAATTATCTACGGTAAGCACTTTATACAGTAAATTATCTACAGTAAACACTTTATACAGTAAATTATCTACGGTAAGCACTTTATACAGTAAATGATCTACGGTAAACACTTTATACAGTAAATTATCTACAGTAAACACTTTATACAGTAAATTATCTACGGTAAACACTTTATACAGTAAATTATCTACAGTAAACACTGTATACAGTAAACTAGCTACGGTAAACACTTTATACAGTAAATTATGTACAGTAAACACTTTATACAGTAAATTATCTACAGTAAACACTTTATACAGTAAATGATCTACAGTAAACACTGTATACAGTAAACTAGCTACGGTAAACACTTTATACAGTAAATTATGTACAGTAAACACTTCATACAGTAAATTATCTACAGTAAACACTTTATACAGTAAATTATCTACAGTAACTACATTATACAGTAAATGAGCTACAGTAACTACATTATACAGTAAATTAGCTACGGTAACTACATTATACAGTAAATGAGCTACGGTAACTACATTATACAGTAAATGAGCTACGGTAACTACATTATATGGTAAATTAGCTACGGTAACTACATTATACAGTAAATTAGCTACGGTAACTACATTATACAGTAATCCCTAACATACAGTGTGACTGGAGATTGTAAAGACTTATATACTGTATATTCTCTTCTCTCCTCCCTCTCATCTTCTCCATCCTGCTTTCCTTTCCTTTCCTTCTCTTCTCACCACTCCCTCTTCTCAACTCTCCCCCTCCTCCTCCCTTCTCCTCTCCTCCTCCTCCTCCCCCTCTTCTCTTCTCTCCTCTTCTCTCCTCCTCCTCCCTTCTCCTCCTCCTCCTCCTCCTCCTCCTCCTCCTCCCCCTCCTCCTCCTCCCTTCTCCTCTCCTCCTCCTCCTTCTCCCCCTCTTCTCTCCTCCCTCTCATCTTCTCCATCCTGCTTTCCTTCTCTTCTCACCACCCCCTCTTCTCAACTCTCCTACTCCTCCTCCCCTCTCCCCCTCCTCCTCCCCTCTCTCCTCCTCCCCTCTCCTCTCCTCCTCCCCCTCCTCCTCCCTTCTCCTCTCCTCCTCCTCCTCCCCCTCTTCTCTCCCCCTCCTTCTCCTCCTCCTCCTTCTCCTCCCTTCTCCTCTCCTCCTCCTCCTCCCCCTCTTCTCTCCCCCTCCTTCTCCTCCTCCTCCTTCTCCTCCCTTCTCCTCTCCTCCTCCTCCTCCTCTCTCCCCCTCCTCCTCCTCTCTCCCCCTCCTCCTCCCTTCTCCTCCTCCTCCTCCTCCTCCCCTCTCCTCCTCCGCCTGCTCCCTTCTCCTCCCCCTCCCTTCTCCTCCGCCTCCCTTCTCCTCCTCCTCCTCCTCCCCCTCTTCTCTCCCCCTCCTTCTCCTCTCCCTCCATAGCTGGGTGCTTTATGAGGAACCTAACTTCCGTGGCCGTATGTATATTGTGGAGAGAGGAGACTACTCTAGTCACGTGGAGTGGCAGGCCCAGAACCCCAACATCCAGTCCATCCGCAGGGTGGTCAACTACTTCTAAACCACGACCCCTTGACCTCTGACCTTAGTCCGAGGGGTCAACCAGTAAAGGGGCACAACTTTACGGAAAACGTTCAGATGACATAGTCAGTTCTATTCGTGCCATTTGCATCTGTAACATTCTGACCGTGTCACCTCACTGAATGTGATGACATCCCAGGTTAGAGAATACATACATAAATCATACATACATGGATTACACGGCGGATGGTGGCGAGATGCAGTCAACAACGTTTACATCACAGGGCACAGAACTGTTTCTTTTATCTTCTAATCCAGTTGTAAAATTATATAACAATTATATAAAAAAGACAGGACCAGGAAAAGATTTGCGTGTTTATTTTTCTACTGAAAACACTATCACCGTCTTCAGTGTTATTTCCATTTTTTGGATGATGATACAAAGATCCTTATTTTCTATTATATAAATATGTATACATATATATACTGTATATACTCCTCCTCCCTCCACTCTCCCCCTCCTCCTCCCTTCTCCTCTCCTCCTCCTCCCCCTCTTCTCTCCTCCCTCTCATCTTCTCCATCCTGCTTTCCTTTCCTTCTCTTCTCACCACTCCCTCTTCTCAACTCAAATATATATATATATTTGAGACGAGGCTTAGTCTTAGTATGTGTTCGAGAAACCGGAACTTATCCTTTGCTGATCGTGGATCTACAGAAAACATATAACAGACAGATATATTATGACATGTTAGCACCATTATACTAGATCGACCTATCATAGCACCACCATACTAGATCGACCTATCATAGCACCACCATACTAGATCGACCTATCATAGCACCACCATACTAGATCGACCTATCATAGCACCACCATACTAGATCGACCTATCATAGCACCACCATACTAGATCGACCTATCATAGCACCACCATACTAGATCGACCTATCATAGCACCACCATACTAGATCGACCTATCATAGCACCACCATACTAGATCGACCTATCATAGCACCACCATACTAGATCGACCTATCATAGCACCACCATACTAGATCGACCTATCATAGCACCACCATACTAGATCGACCTATCATAGCACCACCATACTAGATCGACCTATCATAGGACCACCATACTAGATCGACCTATCATAGCACCACAACACTAGATCGACCTATCATAGCACCACCATACTAGATCGACCTATCATAGCACCACAATACTAGATCGACCTATCATAGCACCACCATACTAGATCGACCTATCGTAGCACCACCATCCCAGATCGACCTATCGTAGCACCACCATACTAGATCGACCTATCATAGCAACACCATACTAGATCGACCTATGCTGAATACAACAGGTGTAGACCTCACAGTGAAATGCTGAATACAACAGGTGTAGACCTCACAGTGAAATGCTGAATACAACAGGTGTAGACCTCACAGTGAAATGCTGAATACAACAGGTGTAGTAGACCTTACAGTGAAATGCTGAATACAACAGGTGTAGTAGACCTTACAGTGAAATGTTGAATACAACAGGTGTAGGTAGACCTGACAGTGAAATGCTGAATATAACAGGTGTAGGTAGACCTTACAGTGAAATGCTGAATACAACAGGTGTAGGTAGACCTTACAGTGAAATGCTGAATACAACAGGTGTAGTAGACCTTACAGTGAAATGCTGAATACAACAGGTGTAGTAGACCTTACAGTGAAATGCTGAATACAACAGGTGTAGTAGACCTCACAGTGAAATGCTGAATACAACAGGTGTAGTAGACCTTACAGTGAAATGCTGAATACAACAGGTGTAGGTAGACCTTACAGTGAAATGCTGAATACAACAGGTGTAGGTAGACCTTACAGTGAAATGCTGAATACAACAGGTGTAGTAGACCTCACAGTGAAATGCTGAATACAACAGGTGTAGTAGACCTTACAGTGAAATGCTGAATACAACAGGTGTAGTAGACCTTACAGTGAAATGCTGAATACAACAGGTGTAGTAGACCTCACAGTGAAATGCTGAATACAACAGGTGTAGTAGACCTTACAGTGAAATGCTGAATACAACAGGTGTAGTAGACCTCACAGTGAAATGCTGAATACAACAGGTGTAGGTAGACCTTACAGTGAAATGCTGAATACAACAGGTGTAGTAGACCTTACAGTGAAATGCTGAATACAACAGGTGTAGTAGACCTTACAGTGAAATGCTGAATACAACATGTGTAGTAGACCTTACAGTGAAATGCTGAATACAACAGGTGTAGTAGACCTTACAGTGAAATGCTGAATACAACAGGTGTAGGTAGACCTTACAGTGAAATGCTGAATACAACAGGTGTAGTAGACCTCACAGTGAAATGCTGAATACAACAGGTGTAGTAGACCTTACAGTGAAATGCTGAATACAACAGGTGTAGTAGACCTCACAGTGAAATGCTGAATACAACAGGTGTAGTAGACCTTACAGTGAAATGCTGAATACAACAGGTGTAGTAGACCTTACAGTGAAATGCTTAATACAACAGGTGTAGTAGACCTTACAGTGAAATGCTGAATACAACAGGTGTAGTAGACCTTACAGTGAAATGCTGAATACAACAGGTGTAGGTAGACCTCACAGTGAAATGCTGAATACAACAGGTGTAGGTAGACCTTACAGTGAAATGCTGAATACAACAGGTGTAGGTAGACCTTACAGTGAAATGCTGAATACAACAGGTGTAGGTAGACCTTACAGTGAAATGCTTAATACAACAGGTGTAGTAGACATTACAGTGAAATGCTTCCTTACAAGCACCTAACCAACAATGCAGTACAAACAAGAATAATAAATAAAAGTAACAAGTAATTAAAGAGCAGCAGTAAAATAACAATAGCGAGACTATATACAGGGGAGTACCGGTACAGAGTCAATGTGCGGGGGCACATGTTGTTCAGGAGTCAGGAGTTCAGGAGTCTTATTGCTTGGGGGTAGGAGCTGTTTAGAAGCCTCTTGGACCTAGACTTGGCGCTCCGATACCGCTTGCCATGTGGTAGCAGAGAGAACAGTCTATGTCTCGGGTGGCTGGAGTTTTTAGGGCCTTCCTCTGACACCGCCTGGTATAGAGGTCCTGGATGGCAGGAAGCTTTGTCCCGGTGATGTACTGGGCCGTACGCACTACCCTCTGTAGTGCCATGCGGTCGGAGGTTGAGCAGTTGCCATACCAGGCAGTGATGCAACCAGCATGCTCTTGATGGTGCAGCCCCGTCGATGAGAATGGGGGCGTGCTAGGTCCTCCTTTTTCTGTAGTCGACAATCATGTCCTTTGTCTTGATCACGTTGAGGGAGAGGTTGTTATTCTGGCACCAGACGGCCAGGTCTCTGACCTCCTCCCTATAGGCTGTCTCGTCACTGTTGTGTCATTGGCAAACTTAATGATGGTGTTGGAGTCGTGCCTAACCATGCAGTTATGAGTGAACAGGGAGTACAGGAGGGGACAGAGCACGTACCCCTGAGGGGCCCCTGTGTTGAGGATCAGCGTGGCAGATGTGTTGTTACCTACCCTTACCACCTGGGGATGGCCTGACAGGAAGTCCAGGATCCAGTTGCAGAGGGAGGTGTTTAGTCCCAGAGTCCTTAGCTTACTGATGAGCTTTGAGGGCACTATGGTGTTGAACGCTGAGCTGTAGTCAATGAATAGCATTCTCACATAGGTGTTCCTTTTGTCCAGGTGGGAAAAGGCAGTGTGGAGTGCAATAGAGATTGCATCATCTGTGGATCTGTTAGGGCGGTATGCAAATTGGAGTGGGTCTAGTGTTTCTGGGATAATGTTGTTGATGTGAGCCATGACCAGCCTTTCAAAGCACTTCATGGCTACAGACATGAGTGCTACGGGTCGGTAGTCATTAAGGCAGGTTACCTTTGTGTTCTTGGGCACAGGGACTATGGGTGTCTGCTTAAAACATGTTGGTATGACAGACTCAGACAGGGAGATGTTGAAAAAGTCAGTGAAGACACTTGCCAGTTGGTTAGCGCGTGCTGGGAGTACACGTCCTGGTAATCCATCTGGCCCTGCAGCCTTGTAAATATTGACCTGTTTAGAGGTCTTACTCACATCGGCTGCAGAGAGCGTGGTCACACAGTCTTTCGGAACAACTGGTGCCCTCATTCATGTTTCAGTGTTATTTGCCTCTAAGCGAGCATAGAAGTAGTTTAGCTTGTCTTGTAGGCTCGTGTCACTGGGCAGCTCTCGGCTGTGCTTCCATTTTGTATTCTGTAATTGTTTGCAAGCCCTGCCACATCCGATGAGCATCAGAGCCGGTGTAGTATGATTCAATATTAGTCCTGTATTGACACTTTGCCTGTTTGATGGTTTGTTAGGGCATAGCGGGATTTCTCATAAGCTTCCAGGTTAGAGTCCCGCTCCTTGAAAGCTGGAGCTCTTGCCTTTAGCCCGGAAGCACCAATGTGTCGGAGGAAACACCGTGCCCCTGGCAACCTTGGTTAGCGCGCACTGTGCCCGGCCCGCCACAGGAGTCGCTGGTGCGCGATGAGACAAGGATATCCCTACCGGCCAACCCCTCCCTAACCCGGGAGACGCTAGGCCAATTGTGCGTCGCCCCACGGACCTTCCGGTCACAGCCGGTTACGACAGAGCCTGGGCGCGAACCCAGAGTCTCTGGTGGCACAGCTGGCGCTGCAGTGCAGCGCCCTTAACTACTGCGGCACCCGGGAGGCCCAATTGTGAGGAATACTAAGTCAGGTGAACAGAAGGACTTGAGTTCCTGTATGTTGTTATGATCACACCACATCTCGTTAATCATAAGGCATACACCCCGCCCTTCTTCATACCAGAAAGATGAAACAAAGAACGTTACAGTGTCAAAGTTTTATATTCCACAAAACACAGAGAATTTTACCTATACATTTACCTATACATTTACCTATACATTTACCCATACATTTACCTATACATTTACCCATACATTTACCTATACATTTACCCATACATTTACCTATACATTTACCTATACATTTACCCATACATTTACCTATACATTTACCTATACATTTACCTATACATTTACCTATACATTTACCCATACATTTACCTATACATTTACCTATACATTTACCTATACATTTACCCATACATTTACCTATACATTTACCTATACATCTACCTATACATTTACCCATACATTTACCTATACATTTACCTATACATTTACCTATACATTTACCTATACATTTACCTATACATTTACCCATACATTTACCTATACATTTACCTATACGTTTACCTATACATTTACCTATACATTTACCCATACATTTACCCATACATTTACCTATACATTTACCTATACATTTACCCATACATTTACCTATATATTTACCTATACATTTACCTATACATTTACCTATACATTTACCTATACATCGAATGATAGGAGAAGTTCCACCATCACGTGACTTTATGGACAATGGTCTGCATGACAATAATAACACAAACACACTTCAACGGTTAATAATCAGTATCACACACATACATACACACACACACACACACACACACACACACACACACACACACACACACACACACACACACACACACACACACACACACACACACACACACACACACACACACACACAACATAGAATATACACAGCTGAAATAACTTGTCTGTTCCTATGTGATCAAGTGTAATGCTTTATAGGTTGATGAATGGATTAACAGTCTCATGTGTTGTAGGGTGATAGCTCAGGCCTTTCCCTAGGGTTCACTTGATCCCTAAAGCGGGTTCTGAACAATTCTTACTAATTCAATTCAAATTCTAATTAAATTCTGTTGACTTTTACTTCCAGGTTGGGAATTTCATGTGTGGTGAGGAATTGGTACATACAGGGACACATTACAACATAGAACATGTAGGATACAGTATGAAGGATTCAATGCAATTATATCAATTTTATGTATTCACAATATTTCTAGTCATGTTTGTTGTGGTCTCGCTCAACTGTTGTTATGAAAAATGTTTTGTCTTGCCTTGTGATTGTAGTTGTTCCTACCTTAGACCGGCTCCACCAGCCAGTTGTCTCTTCTTCAGTGGTTCCTACCTTAGACCGGCTCCACCAGCCAGTTGTCTCTTCTTCAGTGGTTTCTACCTTAGACCAGCTCCACCAGCCAGTTGTCTCTTCTTCAGTGGTTTCTACCTTAGACCGGCTCCATCAGCCAGTTGTCTCTTCTTCAGTGGTTTCTACCTTAGACCGGCTCCACCAGCCAGTTGTCTCTTCTTCAGTGGTTTCTACCTTAGACCGGCTCCACCAGCCAGTTGTCTCTTCTTCAGTGGTTTCTACCTTAGACCGGCTCCACCAGCCAGTTGTCTCTTCTTCAGTGGTTCCTACCTTAGACCGGCTCAACCAGCCAGTTGTCTCTTCTTCAGTGGTTTCTACCTTAGACCGGCTCCATCAGCCAGTTGTCTCTTCTTCAGTGGTTTCTACCTTAGACCGGCTCCATCAGCCAGTTGTCTCTTCTTCAGTGGTTTCTACCTTAGACCAGCTCAACCAGCCAGTTGTCTCTTCTTCAGTGGTTTCTACCTTAGACCAGCTCCACCAGGCAGTTGTCTCTTCTTCAGTGGTTTCTACCTTAGACCGGCTCAACCAGCCAGTTGTCTCTTCTTCAGTGGTTTCTACCTTAGACCGGCTCAACCAGCCAGTTGTCTCTTCTTCAGTGGTTTCTACCTTAGACCAGCTCCACCAGGCAGTTGTCTCTTCTTCAGTGGTTTCTACCTTAGACCGGCTCAACCAGCCAGTTGTCTCTTCTTCAGTGGTTTCTACCTTAGACCGGCTCAACCAGCCAGTTGTCTCTTCTTCAGTGGTTTCTACCTTAGACCGGCTCAACCAGCCAGTTGTCTCTTCTTCAGTGGTTTCTACCTTAGACCAGCTCAACCAGCCAGTTGTCTCTTCTTCAGTGGTTTCTACCTTAGACCGGCTCAACCAGCCAGTTGTCTCTTCTTCAGTGGTTTCTACCTTAGACCGGCTCTACCAGCCGGTTTCACTGACTGAGCTACAGTGTTACAGAATCAATACGGTGTGTGTGTGTGTGTTACAGAATCAATACGGCGTGTGTGTGTGTTACAGAATCAATACGGTGTGTGTGTGTGCGAAAAATATCTGGTGTGAAAAGATCTGATGTGATTGGTCAAAAAGATCAGAATTGGGCTGCACGTATAAACGCAGCCCTAGAGACATCATAAAGCCTCTCCACCTCTCCTTCTACCCCTCTCCTCCTAACCTCCCCTGCACCTCTCCTTCTACCCCTCTCCTCCCAACCTCCCCTCCACCTCTCCTTCTACCCCTCTCCTCCCAACCTCCCCTCCACCTCTCCTTCTACCCCCCTCCTAACCTCTGCACGTATAAACGCAGCCCTAGAGACATCATAAAGCTAATCCTGTCGAGACACTGTGTGTTGTTTTTTATTTGGTATTTTACCCCCCTCTTCATCACTGCAACTCCCCGACGGGCTCGGGTGGCGGACGGTCAAGTCAGGCGTCCTCCGAAACATGGCCCGCCAAACCGCGCTTCTTAACACACTCCACGCCCCTACACTGCACCCACTACCCACGAGGGTACATGCCGCGCCCACTAGAATGACATCACCACAAGCATTACATCACTACACGCATTACATCACTACACGCACACTAGCTAGTACACACGCTACAGATGTCGGATCTTTATTTGACCTTGTTCGTCGCAGGAGGAAAATAATCCTGCAGCAGGAAGATTTGAATATCTGAAGAAATATTTATAATGGCCACCAGGGGGCAGCAGAAAGCGGTGTTTGTAGGCCAGGTGCAGGCTTACAGCATGTCTCTTGTGAATTCAGATGTGGATTGTTATAAATTGACATATTTGTAAGGGGTAGATGTATTTTTTGTTTGGAAAAATCAGTTTCTTTAGATAAATTGTTTTCTTATATGTAGAAATAGGCAAGTAATACGCAGAATAAATGATTGGTTACCTCAGTGCCTGTGTAATCCCACCGCTGACCCCGGCACACATATGATTGGTTACCTCAGTGCCTGTGTAATCCACCCACTGACCCCAGCAAACATATGCTATAGTCGGCATGGGTTGGAATCTGGCCCACTGCCCTTAATTCCACGTAGTTACAGGGTTAATTCCACGTGGTTACAGGGTTAATTCCACGAGGTTCCAGGGTTAATTCCACGTGGTTACGGGGTTAATTCCACGAGGTTCCAGGGTTAATTCCACGTGGTTACGGGGTTAATTCCACATGGTTACGGGGTTAATTCCACGTGGTTACAGGGTTAATTCCACGTGGTTACAGGGTTAATTCCGCGTGGTTACGGGGTTAATTCCACGTGGTTACAGGGTTAATTACACATGGTTATGGGGTTAATTCCACGTGGTTACAGGGGTTAATTCCATGTGGTTACGGGGTTAATTCCACGTGGTTACAGGGTTAATTCCACGTGGTTACAGGGTTAATTCCGCATGGTTACAGAGGTTAATTCCACGTGGTTACAGGGTTAATTCCACGTGGTTACAGGGTTAATTCCACGTGGTTACAGGGTTAATTCCACGTGGTTACGGGGTTAATTCCACGTGGTTACAGGGGTTAATTCCACATGGTTACAGGGTTAATTCCACATGGTTACAGGGTTGATTCCACGTGGTTACAGAGTTAATTCCACGTGGTTACAGGGTTAATTCCATGTGGTTTTTGGGTTAATTTCACATGGTTAGGGGGTTAATTCTGTGTGGTTACAGGGTTAATTCTCCATGGTTACAGGGTTAATTCTCCACGGTTACAGGGTAAAATCTCCATGGTTACAGGGTTAAAACAGAAACATCTCAAAGGTTAACAGTTTAGGCATTAATTATGAGTGGTTAAAGAGAGACTGCCCATTGCTAGCTTAGCGGACATTAGCAAACTAGCGGACATTAGCAAACTAGCTACCAACTAGCTAACTAGCTGGCTAATGTTAGCCTACCTTAATACACTTCAGATTTGGCTTGGAAACATAACATTTCAAAAGAAGGCAAGTAATTAGTAGGAAAAACTTAGATGCAGTATAACTTAAGGCATCTAACTAAGTTAGCATTCCTAGTTATTTTTAAACTAACTTTGCTAGCTACTTGACTTCCGGCGCCGACAGAGATGGCCGCCTCGCTTCGAGTTCCTAGGAAACTATGCATTTTTTTTTTTTTTTTACGTGTTATTTCTTACACTAGTACCCCAGGTCATCTTAGGGTTCATTACATACAGCCGAGAAGAACTACTGAATATAAGATCAGCGTCAACTCACCATCAGTACGACCAAGAATATGTTTTTCGCGATGCGGATCCTGTGTTCTGCCTTACAACCAGTGCAACGGAGTGGATTACATGCAGCGACCCCAAAAAACGACTCAGAAAAAGAGGGAAACGAGGCGGTCTTCTGGTCAGACTCCGGAGACGGGCACACCGTGCACCACTCCCTAGCATTCTTCTTGCCAATGTCCAGTCTCTTGACAACAAGGTTGATGAAATCCGAGCAAGGGTAGCATTCCAGAGGGACATCAGAGACTGTAACGTTCTCTGCTTCACGGAAACATGGCTAACTGGAGTGACTCTATCCGAAGCGGTGCAGCCAGCGGGTTTCTCCATGCATCGCGCCGACAGAAACAAACATCTCTCTGGTAAGAAGAGGGGCGGGGGCGTATGCCTTATGACTAACGTGACATGGTGTGATGAAAGAAACATACAGGAACTCAAATCCTTCTGTTCACCTGATTTAGAATTCCTCACAATCAAATGTAGACCGCATTATCTACCAAGAGAATTCTCTTCGATTATAATCACAGCCGTATATATCCCCCCCCAAGCAGACACATCGGTGGCTCTGAACGAACTTTATTTAACTCTCTGCAAACTGGAAACGATTTATCCGGAGGCTGCATTCATTGTAGCTGGGGATTTTAACAAGGCTAATCTGAAAACAAGACTCCCTAAATTTTATCAGCATATCGATTGCGCAACCAGGGGTGGAAAGACCCTGGATCATTGTTACTCTAACTTCCGCGATGCATATAAGGCCCTGCCCCGCCCTCCTTTCGGTAAAGCTGACCACGACTCCATTTTGTTGATCCCTGCCTACAGACAGAAACTAAAACAAGAAGCTCCCACGCTGAGGTCTGTCCAACGCTGGTCTGACCAAGCTGACTCTACACTCCAAGACTGCTTCCATCACGTGGACTGGGAGATGTTTCGTATTGCCTCAGACAACAACATTGACGAATACGCTGATTCGGTGTGCGAGTTCATTAGAACGTGCGTTGAAGATGTCGTTCCCATAGCAACGATTAAAACATTCCCTAACCAGAAACCGTGGATTGATGGCAGCATTCGTGTGAAACTGAAGGCGCGAACCACTGCTTTTAATCATAGCAAGGTGTCTGGTAACATGACTGAATACAAACAGTGCAGCTATTCCCTCCGCAAGGCTATCAAACAAGCTAAGCGCCAGTACAGAGACAAAGTAGAATCTCAATTCAATGGCTCAGACACAAGAGGCATGTGGCAGGGTCTACAGTCAATCACGGACTACAGGAAGAAACCCAGCCCAGTCACGGACCAGGATGTCTTGCTCCCAGGCAGACTAAATAACTTTTTTGCCCGCTTTGAGGACAATACAGTGCCACTGACACGGCCTGCAACGAAAACATGCGGTCTCTCAACCACACTGCACACTGCCCTAACCCATCTGGACAAGAGGAATACCTATGTGAGAATGCTGTTCATCGACTACAGCTCGGCATTCAACACCATAGTACCCTCCAAGCTCGTCATCAAGCTCGAGACCCTGGGTCTCGACCCCGCCCTGTGCAACTGGGTACTGGACTTCCTGACGGGCCGCCCCCAGGTGGTGAGGGTAGGCAACAACATCTCCTCCCCGCTGATCCTCAACACTGGGGCCCCACAAGGGTGCGTTCTGAGCCCTCTCCTGTACTCCCTGTTCACCCACGACTGCGTGGCCACGCACGCCTCCAACTCAATCATCAAGTTTGCGGACGACACAACAGTGGTAGGCTTGATTACCAACAACGACGAGACGGCCTACAGGGAGGAGGTGAGGGCCCTCGGAGTGTGGTGTCAGGAAAATAACCTCACACTCAACGTCAACAAAACTAAGGAGATGATTGTGGACTTCAGGAAACAGCAGAGGGAACACCCCCCCATCCACATCGATGGAACAGTAGTGGAGAGGATAGCAAGTTTTAAGTTCCTCGGCATACACATCACAGACAAACTGAATTGGTCCACTCACACAGACAGCATCGTGAGGAAGGCGCAGCAGCGCCTCTTCAACCTCAGGAGGCTGAAGAAATTCGGCTTGTCACCAAAAGCACTCACAAACTTCTACAGATGCACAATCGAGAGCATCCTGGCGGGCTGTATCACCGCCTGGTATGGCAACTGCACCGCCCTCAACCGTAAGGCTCTCCAGAGGGTAGTGAGGTCTGCACAACGCATCACCGGGGGCAAACTACCTGCCCTCCAGGACACCTACACCACCCGATGCTACAGGAAGGCCATAAAGATCATCAAGGACATCAACCACCCGAGCCACTGCTTGTTCACCCCGCTGTCATCCAGAAGGCGAGGTCAGTACAGGTGCATCAAAGCTGGGACCGAGAGACTGAAAAACAGCTTCTATCTCAAGGCCATCAGACTGTTAAACAGCCACCACTAACATTGAGTGGCTACTGCCAACACACTGTCAACGACACTGACTCTACTCCAGCCACTTTAATAATGGGAATTGATGGGAAATGATGTAAATATATCACTAGCCACTTTAAACAATGCTACCTTATATAATGTTACTTACCCTACATTATTCATCTCATATGCATACGTAGATACTGTACTCTATATCATCGACTGCATCCTTATGTAATACATGTATCACTAGCCACTTTAACTATGCCACTTTGTTTACATACTCATCTCATATGTATATACTGTACTCGATACCATCTACTGTATCTTGCCTATGCTCCTCTGTACCATCACTCATTCATTTATCCTTATGTACATATTCTTTATGCCCTTACACTGTGTATAAGACAGTAGTTTTTTGGAATTGTTAGTTAGATTACTTGTTCGTTATTACTGCATTGTCGGAACTAGAAGCACAAGCATTTCGCTACACTCGCATTAAAATCTGCTAACCATGTGTATGTGACAAATAAAATTTGATTTGATGATTTGATTTGATTTAGTAACAGCAACATTACCATCTTTCTAATGTACATTTAACGACATGATAATATGTCAAAGTTGTTTCATACTAATTATTTGCCAACTTTAGTAATTGTAAGGACCGACGCTGGAGTAGACGAGCAGGTACGGGGATTCATATTTAAATAAGGAACAGACATGGAACAAGACAAGAACAGCGTCAGCACACCGGTAACACAACGACGTACGACAATTAATCATGAAGCAGGGGAACAGACATATAAAGAGGAAGTAATGACACAGGTGATTGAGTCCAGGTGAGTCCAATAATTGCTGATGCGAGTGACGGAGAAGGCAGGTGTGCGTAATGATGGTGGCAGGAGTGTGTAATGCTGGGGAACCTGGCGCCTTCGAGCGCTAGGGAGGGGGAGCGGGAGCAGGCCTGACAGTAATGTCATCTTATTTCCGGCAACCAATGTCTATGACACAAACACATTTTGGGATGCAGCTATGGTTGTACTAGTTAACTCATGGCTTACTTTTGTTCTCCAGATCCCCATCAAATTCCGACCGCATTTACTTCGAGTCCTTCGTCACTGCCATGTATATCCCTCCCCAAAAACCGACACCACAACGTCTCTCAAGGAACTACACTGGACTTTGTGAAAATTGGAAATTGCGTATTCTGAGACCGCATTTATTGTAGCTGGGGACATTAATAAAGGAAATCTTCTACCGATATTCTATCAACACATCTGCTGTGCTACACACATAAAATGGAACCCTGGATAATTGCTACTCTCCCTTCCGGGATGGCTACAAGGCCCTCCCCTGCCCTCCCTTCTGCAAATCAGATCACACCTCCATGGCCAGCCAGCGGCGAAGTCCCAGTGCTGGACCGAGACGCAGGGGCCGTCAATGTGGAAGGAGGGTCCTGGCACAGTCCCCGGAAGGGGAGGCGACACCCAGGACCACTGAACCAACTACAGAGGGAGGTGCTACATTTACCCGATAGTACATAGCAAAGGTGCAAGAGGAAGCCCAGCTGGCCACAGCACAGATATCAGCAAACTCCTCTCAGCTGTCGTAATCATTTCCACGATCTAGTGAGAGAGCCTCTGCTTTGATAGCCCAGCCCCCAGGACTCTCTCTCACAATAGCAGACAAAGAGCTGGTCTGTTCTCACTGACTGTGTCCACTCCACATAGGCAACCAGTGCCCTCACAGGCACAGCATGCCAGAGGGAGGCCCAGACTCCCCCCTGGGGTGGGTCATAAACAGACAGAATAAATGGGATGTTCACATGCCTGTCTGACAGAACCTTCGGGAGGAATAAAGGGTTTGTGCGGAGAGATATACTTCTCTCCCGGGGTTCATCAGCACTCAGAACTTAACAAAAGAGCATGGAGCTCACCCACCCACCCTTTTCATGGAAGTAATCGCTACCAAGAAAGCCACCTTCATAGAGAGGTGTTTCAGGGAGACAGACGCCAACGGTTTGAAAAGGCAGCTTTGCTAAAGCTGCCAAGACCACATCCAGATCCCAGCTCGCCATTGAGCGGGTCCTAGCAGTATGCAGGCGACGAACACCCTTCATAAACCTGGAGACCAACGGATGGCGCCCCACTGGTCTGTCTATCCACCCCACATGGCAGGCAGATATAGCGGCCAAATACCCTCTCAGTGTAGAGGCTGCCAAGCCCTCATCCAAGCGAGACTGCAGGTATTGGAGGACATACTGAACCCCGCATGACTCGGGCACAACCTCAATACCAGTGCACCAAGAGCAGAACAACCGCCAGCGCAATTGGTATGCCGCGGTTGTACCGTGCGTTCTGCATGGTGTTCATTACACCCTCCTGTAGTCCGAACCATTGGTGCGGTTCAGTGGCGGTGCAGCCTCGGATACCTCAGAGTTCCGCCGGGCCTGAGACAACAGGTCCGGTCTCAGGGGAAGTTGCCAAGGTGTCCCAGACAACAGCGACAGAAGAAGGCTGAACCAGGATCGTCTGGACCAGTATGGGCCCACCAGAAGCAGACGATGCTCTGCCAACCTGGTCCTGTCCAGCACAGCCTGCATCAAGGGAAAATGGGGGAATGCGATAAGCTCCAGCCCTGGCCAATTGTGAGCCAGGGCATCCAAGCCGAGAGGCCCTGGTGGCTCCACAGGGGGCAGTGCGCATTGTCCAGGGAGGCAAACAGGTCCACTTGCGCCCTCCCGAGCCTGTCCCACAGGTGCTGCACCACCTGGGAATGTAGGCTCCAGTCCCAAGGTGGCAGGCCCTCCCTCGAGAGCATATCCGCTCCCACATTCAGGATACGTGTGTACTGCGAGTAGAGACGTTAGACGTTCCTGAGCCCAGAGAAGGAGCTCCCGTGTCATAAGATGGAGGCGGTGTGACCTCAGTCCACCCTGATGGTTGATTTTTAAGCCACCACTGTTGTGTTGTCTGTTCTCACGAGGACATGACTTCCCTTCAGATGTGGAAGGAGCTCTAGTGTATTGATGTGCCTGCTGCTCCAAGGAGGAAGCCAACAGCCGCTGGCTGACCTACCATTGGTCACCCCCCCCCCCCCCCCCCCAGCTGACCAGCTCCCAGTGGCACAACATCAGCATCTCCACCCAACCTGAGAGAAAGGAATGACAGCGCCTTTCAATGCCCTGAGGCACTGGCGGTGACGGTGGCGCTTCGGGTGCAGCCGGTGGGAGTTGAACCACCGTTGGAAAGGCAGGAGATGAAGCAGGCCCATGGGAATCAACAACGAGGCCGCCGTCAGCAAGCCCAACAGGCGGTGGCAGGTTAGGACGGATACCATCCGCCCCTGATGAAAGTGGTCGAGGCAAGATCGCCTGAACTCTTCTGGTGGGCAGATGTGCTCTCACGAGGACTGAGTCCAGTTCCACACCACCCTCTGGGTTGGCGTCAGACGGCTCTTCTTGTCGTTTACAGCAATGCCCAGCCTGCCTATGTGGGTCAGGAGCATGTCTCTTTTCCAACCGTCTTGAAGGAGTTCCCACATATGCTGAGCACTTGTTGGCTGCTTTTCCTTCACTCAGCGGTCCAACTTACATCAATTACCGTGACTAACTTGTACCCCCACACATTGACTTGGTACCAGTACCCCCTGTATATAGCCTCGTTATAGTTATTTAATTGTTACTTTTTTTAAACTATATTTTATTTAGTAAATATTTTCTGAACTCTATTTTTTTTAAACTGCATCGTTGGTTTAGGGCTTGTAACTAAGCATTTCACAGTGAACACCTGTTGTATTTCAGATCTTGTGACAAATAAAATTACATTTGATTTGAATTGCACGCTCCTTCAACACAGACATATGTGGCATTGTGTTTGTGTGATAAATCTGCACATTTTAGATTGGCCTTTTATTGTCCACAGCACAAGGTGCACCTGTGTAATGATCATGCTGTTTAATCAGCTTCTTGAAATGCCACACCTGTCAGGTGGATGGATTATCTTGGCAAAGGAGAAAGGCTCACTAACAGGGATGAAATACAAATGTATGCACAAAATTTGAGAGACGTAAAGTTTTCTTGCTTATGGAACATTTCTGGGATCTTTTATTTCAAAGTCATGAAACATGGAACCAACACTTTTAAATTGAGTTTATCTTTTTGTTACCATAGCAACAAAATACAGACATACTTAGTTTGAACATTATAGCTGCATAGGCCTACATGGAGCATTTGACAAAAAAATGGTACGTTAATTAACAGTCATGTAATAGGCTACATACATACGGTACACTATTTGTGTGGTTCAGTAAAATGCGTTATCTGTGATTACAGACAGTGTTACTAAAGTGACTTAAACACAAAGCCGTTATTAGAAGATAGGGTGGTAAAGCTAATACAGGACTAGTAAAGGCCCAGTACTTTTGTGAATTATTTTTTATTTAATTAATAATAAAAAATATAATTTCAGACTTTTTTTTACAATTTCAGACTTCACTCTCAGCACCCCCTTCTTCCCGCAGTTATGTTACGCTATATAACTCAGTAATGATCACTGAATATTCCACATAACACTTTATTTACAGGGATTTTAAAATAGCAACAACACCAGGCAGTCGCGGTTCACGGTGTTCACGGTGTAAAATAAGAACATTTCAGCAGAGTTGAAGACGAGAAGCACAGTAGAATAAAAGCGACGTTAGAAGAAGCGTTTTGTACCTCAGTCTGCCAGTGAACAAGTCGTTTTCAAAGTCACATGATTGAAGCTGGACGAGTAAACGGAGAGTTGTGACCACAGAGCTTCACTCTCAGCGTTGCTCAACAAAAACCCTCTGATAAACACAACACACGAACAAAGCTATTCTCCTCCCGAAAAAAAGCAGACTTTTCTCTCTCTTTTTTTTGCGGGGGTGGATTTTAATGAAGGATAAAAAAACATTTCTTGAGAATTTTGGTTACAATACCATTGAAAGACAAGCCAGGTGAGTTTATGTTGTTGTTATTTGATAGCAATAAGAAAGGCTACAGGCCAGGGCACCATTCGAGGTAGCTTTTAACGTTAGTCGCAATTTATGAATAGCTTTTTTTGGATCATGTAATTTTGGTTTAGAGTTTTATCATTTACTTTTAATTCCACAAAATAAATTGGCGTTGAGCTGCTTCTTTTTTAAATGTAAAATGTAGTCTATGTCGTTTTGTTTTGGAGTCGCCTTATTAAAAACAAATGCATTCAGTTGTAAGAACAATGTAACGTGTTTCAGAACTGCGCTGTAATTACCGGGGGGTTGGGGAGAAACCGATTACATGTAATCTGATTACAAAGAACTACCTGTATTCTGTTGCGTTACCAGCTAAATCATTGTAATCAGACACGTTGGATTACTTTTCAATTCAGAAAGGATGTTTGCTGGAAGATTGTATTTATTATTTATTTATATATATATACATTATGACACCTTAAGTTTTCTGATTGACATTCGGCATTGAAAATAAGAGGCATGTTTTAAGTTTGTTCCACCTGAGCGAATGTGACCTCAAGACCACTATGATGACACACCAAATGCGTTTGATGGATCCTTTTTGTCTTCTTCTAATGTATCTTATTAAGGGGAAAGTAACTGAAAATAATCAGATTCCATTTACTGAGTTTGGGGTAATACTAAGGTTAACGTTACTGATTACGATTTTGGACATGTAACTGTAACAGATTTACGTTTAGAAATGTACCTACCCAACCGTGGTAATGGGCTAGGTTTTTATCTTCATGTTATTAATACAAGCTATAAATGTATTTACACGCAAAACAAACATGTGATATGACAGGAAAGGAAAAGAAAGTTAAATAACTATTTTCTAAATGTAGCAAAACAAATAAAAGGACACAGCCTCTGTTTTTTTTTCAGGGCCACAAACCGGACCGGTCTGGACCACCCACATGGGGTGTAACACAACCCAGTGGCCTGTAGCGTATTCTAGGTAGTTTCACCGGTGGCAGTGACCCTCCTGGGATGTTACGGAAGAGCAGTGACACTGGAGGAGGAAGAGGAGGAGGAGGAGAGAGTAATACTAAACAGAACAAACAGCATCGCTCCAGCTCCACCCAGGGCCTGTCTCGCTTCTCCAACCCCGACACAGGGTCACCGTCGACTGGGTCGACAAAGACCTGGGACATGGGCCGGAGCTCCAGGCCTCCTCTGGGGAGTGTGGGGCTGGGGTTCACCGTGGCAGGAGCGCCGGGGGCGGATCCGGACTACGTCATGCAGCTGTTGAACGACGTGCGGAGGTTTGCAGACGTGCTGCTCAGCCTTAAAGAAACCTGCCACTCTAAAGGTGAGTCAAAATGGCCCCCTATTCCCTACTTAGTGCACTACTTTGAACCAAATGGCAACCTATAGGGGAGACCAGAAAGGAAGTTCTAGACCTCAGTACTAGTACTTAGTGTGTGGCAGGGTGGGTGATTGGTTGGTTGGTTATGCATTCTAAATTACCGTGGTCTAAAGTAGTGCACTACTGCCCTATAGACCCTGGTCTAAAGTAGTGCACTACTGCCCTATAGACCCTGGTCTAAAGTAGTGCACTAAATTGGAAAAGGAAAATGCAATAAATATTTACTCTGAGCTGCACTTCGGTAGGTTGGTGGTAGATGGAAGGTCGTGTTGCCCAACCGAGTCCTTTGTCCTTTGAAGAATGTGGTAAATTGAATACGTTGTAGTAACGTCGTTGTGTGGTAGACGGGATACTCTGTCTGTTCTTTCCTAGCCCACGTTTGCAGCTGCTGTTGCTAACTCAACGGCTAGGAGGTATCACTTCTGTAGTGAATAAGAGTTCAACGTTCATACCATTCGCAACCAAAGCTCACGCTGATGTTGGCTTAGTTCTGTAGTTGACATGTTAGTTCTTTTAACGCAGAGGCTGCAGACCTCACGTACTTGGAACCGGAGGTTACATTTTCGTCAAGGCTTTATATAGTGGAGCGAGAAAGGTGTGTTTGAAAAGTTTTATAGCCCATGTCTCTTAACAGGGGCGGGCCACTGATTGAGCAGAGCCCTAACCTTATGAAAACCCAAATCTCTCATTTGGAAGCTAATATTACATTTCATCTCTTCACCAATAATTTTGTATTCAAACATTTAAATTGAACAACAATTCCATGTGAATCCGATAACTACAATGTGCAGACTTTCCACTGTAGAGTTTCTGTCATCCTGTCATTGATGAGAATGTCTCAGATGACAACCGAACTGACATCATATTCATTAAGTACCACCGCATATGTTCAATTGGTCGGATTACCAGAATATAGTACATTTCCCCCCACCTTCTGATGTTCCCAGAATCTCTATGTTAACCAAGGGGTTTGCAAATGTAACATCAGTAGTGTAGAGAGAGGAAAAAGGGGGGGAAGAGGTATTTATGACTGTCATAAACCTACCCCCCAGGCCAACGTCATGACAGTTGTAATGAAACAAAAGAGGAAAAACGCCAAGGGGGGTGTGAATACTTTTGCAAGGCGCTGTATCATATCGTCAGTCAGTCCTAAACAGTGGGTGAGACACTCAGACATGAACTCACCTACTGTCTGGTGCCAATATCCCTAGACCCACAACAGATTAGTATAGAACTAGGCTTCTACTCATTTCTCTTCTTACCAAGCCATAGGGCTTGTCCCAAATGGATCCCTATTCTCTCTCTCTATATATACATATCTCTATACAGATCCCAATAGAGTCTGGTCAAAACTAGTGCACTATATTGGGTGCTATTTGGGACGCAGATCAAGACCCACTGTTGATTTACTCCACACATGGACAAGGAAACATCCCATTTCCGTTGTTTCTGTCCACTGGGTAGCTGTCAACAACCCTGTTAGATCCTTAATACTGTTCATAGTGAAGGATGGAATAGCCTACCCTTTGTCTAAGTACTAGCCTATCACCTGATTGGCACAAATGAGGCCAGTCATTGAACTTAATCTTAATTGTTTTACTCTTCTTTCATTTAAAAACAAAAAACAAATAAATGTATTGTACTTGTCGACTAAAGTGGAACAGGGACGTTTTCATCACAAACGGTCGTTGTAGTATCTCTTGACCACGACTGCTGCAGTTTCCTGTATTACACAACTCCAGTTTAGAGACAGAAACGTGACAGATGCCTCCATCTAATGACATTACTAACTACGTTGTTGCTGTCTCGTATGTGGGTGTCAGTAAAACACTAAAACAATGCCATGTGTTCTCTGCAGTGGGGTGACCTGAGGGTCAAAATGGAACAGGTCATAGTTCTGATTTAACTTACAGATTCTACATGGCTGTTATGTAAAATAGAATCTATTGTGGTAAAATGACAAACGGACAAAATTCCAAGCTCACACCTTTTTCTAATCTAGTCAAAAATACAAACTATAATTCACTCCAAAGCATTTATGCCACTTTTCACATCATGTCTGGAACTTTGTAAACACAACCTTCTTACTGAGAGAAATGCACGTTGAACGACCTCTCCAACTTGGAAACTCGGGTATGATCTCTGGACCCCGATCTTTCCCACATGCTGAACTCTGACGTCACGTACCAACGTAAAATTACCAACAAATATGGCCGCGATTTCAACTGTCAATAGTGAGAATGGTTCTTGTGTTCCTTGCCGAGCATATGAACGCTCGGAAGTCGTTTCTCTGAAGTAAACAAGCCGTTCCTCTGAGCCCCCCCCCCCCCCCCCCCCTGGACACGTGAACACGGCACTAGACCTAACAGGCTGATGGTGATCACACATCCTATAGGCTTGTCATTGGGGAACAATGGCTTCTTCTATGGCCTTGAATGACGCAGCTGCCAGTGTTAGTGGTGGGATCATTATTGTTTCAGATCTCTTTCCTAAGTTTTAATTGATGTCAATACTCTACTGTTTCTCTTTCTCACCCCCCCCACCCCCCCACCCCCAGAAAGCCAGGACGGCTATGACAACTACGTAATGAGGTTATCGACTCTATCCTGTTAAAAGATCTTACTTGACACATTGACTCCTTTTCCTCCTCTTCCAGAGTCCCATGATGCTCTCCCTCAGCGGGTACAGGAGAGGTTGGGAGAGCTGCTACGAGTTCTCAAGTCTGTCATCGGCAAACACCACACCCTCAACTCTGTAGACATCCTCAGGGCCGCGGGCACCGTCATCGCTAAGGTCAAAGGTTAGTATCATATTTTCATTTAATTATATATAGATAGATAGATAGATAGGACAGGAAAGGTAGGAGAGAGTTCAAGTCAAAGGGCACTGGGTCGGATTTATATTTGATATATATATATCACAGGAGGTTGGTTCTACCTTAATTTGGGAGGACACGCTCGTGGTTATGGCTGGATATATAGTATAGTATATAGTAATATAGTGGAATGGTATCAAACACAGTCTTTCCAGATGTTTGATGCTCACTCTGTTCCAGCCATTGTTATGAGCCGTCCTCCTCTGAGCAGCCTCCCCTGGTGTACATGCTGTGGTCTGCGGCTCTAACCGTCAGACCACACTGGCCACCTCATCCACACGTCCGATTAGTTCTTTTGGATGATATGACTTGGTTTTCTCCAACTCTGTACTGTTGAACGTTCAGGAAAGAAGATCTTTAGGTCTACATATAATGTTTATTCCCTATGGGTCCTGGTCTAAAGTAGTGCACTACTACCCTATAGACCCTGGTCTAAAGTAGTGCACTACTACCCTATAGACCCTGGTCTAAAGTAGTGCACTACTACCCTATAGACCCTGGTCTAAAGTAGTGCACTACTACCCTATAGACCCTGGTCTAAAGTAGTGCACTACTACCCTATAGACCCTGGTCTAAAGTAGTGCACTACTACCCTATAGACCCTGGTCTAAAGTAGTGCACTACTACCCTATAGACCCTGGTCTAAAGTAGTGCATTACTGCCCTATAGACCCTGGTCTAAAGTAGTGCACTACTACCCTATAGACCCTGGTCTAAAGTAGTGCATTACTGCCCTATAGACCCTGGTCTAAAGTAGTGCACTACTACCCTATAGACCCTGGTCTAAGGTAGTGCACTACTGCCCTATAGACCCTGGTCTAAAGTAGTGCACTACTACCCTATAGACCCTGGTCTAAAGTAGTGCACTACTACCCTATAGACCCTGGTCTAAAGTAGTGCACTACTACCCTATAGACCCTGGTCTAAAGTAGTGCACTACTACCCTATAGACCCTGGTCGAAAGTAGTGCACTACTACCCTATAGACCCTGGTCTAAAGTAGTGCACTACTACCCTATAGACCCTGGTCTAAAGTAGTGCACTACTACCCTATAGACCCTGGTCTAAAGTAGTGCACTACTACCCTATAGACCCTGGTCTAAAGTAGTGCACTACTACCCTATAGACCCTGGTCTAAAGTAGTGCATTACTGCCCTATAGACCCTGGTCTAAAGTAGTGCACTACTACCCTATAGACCCTGGTCTAAAGTAGTGCATTACTGCCCTATAGACCCTGGTCTAAAGTAGTGCACTACTACCCTATAGACCCTGGTCTAAAGTAGTGCATTACTGCCCTATAGACCCTGGTCTAAAGTAGTGCACTACTACCCTATAGACCCTGGTCTAAGGTAGTGCACTACTGCCCTATAGACCCTGGTCTAAAGTAGTGCACTACTACCCTATAGACCCTGGTCTAAAGTAGTGCACTACTACCCTATAGACCCTGGTCTAAAGTAGTGCATTACTGCCCTATAGACCCTGGTCTAAAGTAGTGCACTACTACCCTATAGACCCTGGTCTAAGGTAGTGCACTACTGCCCTATAGACCCTGGTCTAAAGTAGTGCACTACTGCCCTATAGACCCTGGTCTAAAGTAGTGCACTACTGCCCTATAGACCCTGGTCTAAAGTAGTGCACTACTACCCTATAGACCCTGGTCTAAAGTAGTGCACTACTACCCTATAGACCCTGGTCTAAAGTAGTGCACTACTACCCTATAGACCCTGGTCTAAAGTAGTGCACTACTACCCTATAGGGCCTTGTCTAAAGTAGTGCACTACTACCCTATAGACCCTGGTCTAAAGTAGTGCACTACTGCCCTATAGACCCTGGTCTAAAGTAGTGCACTACTGCCCTATAGACCCTGGTCTAAAGTAGTGCACTACTGCCCTATAGACCCTGGTCTAAAGTAGTGCACTACTACCCTATGGGCCCTGGTCTAAAGTAGTGCACTACTACCCCATAGACCCTGGTCTAAAGTAGTGCACTACTACCTTATGGGCCCTGGTCTAAAGTAGTGCACTACTACCCTATAGACCCTGTTCTAAAGTAGTGCACTACTACCCCATAGACCCTGTTCTAAAGTAGTGCACTACTACCCCATAGACCCTGGTCTAAAGTAGTGCACTACTACCCTATAGACCCTGTTCTAAAGTAGTGCACTACTACCCCATAGACCCTGTTCTAAAGTAGTGCACTACTACCCCATAGACCCTGGTCTAAAGTAGTGCACTACTACCTTATGGGCCCTGGTCTAAAGTAGTGCACTACTACCCTATAGACCCTGGTCTAAAGTAGTGCACTACTGCCCTATAGTCCCTGGTCTAAAGTAGTGCACTACTACCCTATGGGCCCTGGTCTAAAGTAGTGCACTACTACCCCATAGACCCTGGTCTAAAGTAGTGCACTACTACCTTATGGGCCCTGGTCTAAAGTAGTGCACTACTACCCTATAGACCCTGTTCTAAAGTAGTGCACTACTACCCCATAGACCCTGTTCTAAAGTAGTGCACTACTACCCCATAGACCCTGGTCTAAAGTAGTGCACTACTACCCTATAGACCCTGTTCTAAAGTAGTGCACTACTACCCTATAGACCCTGTTCTAAAGTAGTGCACTACTACCCCATAGACCCTGTTCTAAAGTAGTGCACTACTACCCCATAGACCCTGGTCTAAAGTAGTGCACTACTACCTTATGGGCCCTGGTCTAAAGTAGTGCACTACTACCCTATAGACCCTGGTCTAAAGTAGTGCACTACTGCCCTATAGACCCTGGTCTAAAGTAGTGCACTACTACCCTATGGGCCCTGGTCTAAAGTAGTGCACTACTACCCCATAGACCCTGGTCTAAAGTAGTGCACTACTACCTTATGGGCCCTGGTCTAAAGTAGTGCACTACTACCCTATAGACCCTGTTCTAAAGTAGTGCACTACTACCCCATAGACCCTGTTCTAAAGTAGTGCACTACTACCCCATAGACCCTGGTCTAAAGTAGTGCACTACTACCCTATAGACCCTGGTCTAAAGTAGTGCACTACTACCTTATGGGCCCTGGTCTAAAGTAGTGCACTACTACCCTATAGACCCTGGTCTAAAGTAGTGCACTACTGCCCTATAGACCCTGGTCTAAAGTAGTGCACTACTACCCTATGGGCCCTGGTCTAAAGTAGTGCACTACTACCCCATAGACCCTGGTCTAAAGTAGTGCACTACTACCTTATGGGCCCTGGTCTAAAGTAGTGCACTACTACCCTATAGACCCTGTTCTAAAGTAGTGCACTACTACCCCATAGACCCTGTTCTAAAGTAGTGCACTACTACCCCATAGACCCTGGTCTAAAGTAGTGCACTACTACCCTATAGACCCTGGTCTAAAGTAGTGCACTACTACCCTATAGACCCTGGTCTAAAATAGTGCACTACTGCCCTATAAACCCTGGTCTAAAATAGTGCACTACTGCCCTATAGACCCTGGTCTAAAGTAGTGCACTATTTAGGGAATAGGGTGCCATTTGGTATGCAGATCTACAAACTTCTGGAACATTCTTGTGCTGAAGCCAAGAGAAGAATCTCTCCCTCGGCGGAATGATCACATCTTGGTTTGTAGAAAGTAGAAACTAAGAATTCCTTTCGTCAGCGTGGCACTGTGTAGACAATAATAATTTATTCTCACATCGACAACTTTTCAGAAACAGTTAAAAGTCCTAGGTGCCAACTACCAACTCTTAACAGATGTGTCCCAGCGCAGTCCAGAGTCAAAAGGATCTTTCTTGATCAATCAACAGTATGGTTGAAGGAAACTGGGATGTAGGTTGTTTTTTTATTCTGTTGAAAACTGTTCGGGGGGCGGGGGGGAAAGTCAGCTCATTGCTTGATGAGGTCCTACTGAGGAGCAGTTTGCCAACCATTCTTTCTTTTTCAACTGTTCGGGGGGCGGGGGGGAAAGTCAGCTCATTGCTTGATGAGGTCCTACTGAGGAGCAGTTTGCCAACCATTCTTTCTTTTTCAACTGTTCGGGGGGCGGGGGGGAAAGTCAGCTCATTGCTTGATGAGGTCCTACTGAGGAGCAGTTTGCCAACCATTCTTTCTTTTTCAACTGTTCGGGGGGCGGGGGGGAAAGTCAGCTCATTGCTTGATGAGGTCCTACTGAGGAGCAGTTTGCCAACCATTCTTTCTTTTTCAACTGTTCGGGGGGCGGGGGGGAAAGTCAGCTCATTGCTTGATGAGGTCCTACTGAGGAGCAGTTTGCCAACCATTCTTTCTTTTTCAACGACTGTTTACAGACTCAAAATATAAATCTATATTTCTTTCAGTTCATTTTAGTCGTTCGACCTGGCCGCAATTAATTCTACAGCAGGATTAATATTCGCTCAGGAGGTGCTCTGACTAGCAACTGGCGGTCATGCATGCACTGACAATAGTTACTGTTGCAGGCAGCATTGAGAAGATTTGAGATTTTTTGTTGTTGTCTCATTTTAGATATGTTTCTGCTTATAATATCTGACATTTTTGTCTATAATTAGATACATGCAACTTTCTTTTTTGTCATTTTGTTGCTCTAGAAGACTAAATAAAGCCTGGTTCACCAGGACGTCATAACTAAGAGAATGAATGTGTAACTTTACCCATTTACCCAACTAAATTATTCTCTGTCATATCTGCAAAGATGTTTAGGGACCGGGGAGAAACATTTTGAAAAGATTTGAAAAGATCAAGACATCAGTCCGACCGGTTGTAAAGGAAATGGAAAGATGTTTAGGGACCGGGGAGAAACATTTTGAAAAGATCAAGACATCAGTCCGACCGGTTGTAAAGGAAATGGAAAGATGTTTAGGGACCGGGGAGAAACATTTTGAACGACCCAACATGTTTCTGATCAGATTTCAGTTCGGCTTGGATGCATGACAGTTGTAGTTCTTCAGTTTATATTATATTAGTCTATGTGAGAGGTTATAGACCTATAGTTTATGTTATATTAGTCTATGTGAGAGGTTATAGACCTATAGTTTATGTTATATTAGTCTATGTGAGAGGTTATAGACCTATAGTTTATGTTATATTAGTCTATGTGAGAGGTTATAGACCTATAGTTTATGTTATATTAGTCTATGTGAGAGGTTATAGACCTATAGTTTATGTTATATTAGTCTATGTGAGAGGTTATAGACCTATAGTTTATGTTATATTAGTCTATGTGAGAGGTTATAGACCTTCAGTTTATGTTATATTAGTCTATGTGTGAGGTTGTAGACCTTCAGTCAGTGTCCAGATTTCAGTTTCCATTTAACCCATCTCAACAGTGGGCTCCAGTTCCTATTTAACCCATCTCAACAGTGGGCTCCAGTTCCCATTTAACCCATCTCAACAGTGGGCTCCAGTTCCCATTTAACCCATCTCAACAGTGGGCTCCAGTTCCCATTTAACCCATCTAAACAGTAGGCTCCAGTTCCCATTTGATGTGCCGTAGTCCTATTTGAAGACCCCGTCTTGTGACGGTCTGATTTGTACGGCGCCTCACAATCATCACATCATAACATAGCCGGGCACGACTCTCACCCTCTTTTACTACTTCACCAAACCCGCGCATCACACACAATATGGATGAGCATTTCATTTACAAAAAAAAATTCTCTATTTGAATAATATCACTTTGTGTGGGGAAAATAATCTTGTTTTCTGTGCGAATTGGTAGAGCCGGTGCTGCTATGCTGCGCAACAGGGCTGGGAAGGGCTGGTGTGTGTGTGTGTGGAGGGAGGGAGTAGGTATACTCATGTTAGTTAGACAAACTACTTGCTACCGTAGGTAGCATTTATATTTACATTTATATTGCCCTTTAAATATTTGGTACCATACATTTTCCATATTATAAACATCTGCTAGGCTACATACAGAATTTTCATTTGAGCCTGTTTGCTAAAGCATGAAAATAACCCTGCAGCAACAGGAAATGTGGATTATAATTGAACTCGGCACAACTGATTGGCTCAAACGCATTAAGAAGGAAAGAAATTCCACAAATGTACTTTTAACAAGGCACACCTGTTAATTGAAATGCATTCCAGGTGACTACCTCATGAAGCTGGTTGAGAGAATGCCAAGAGTGTACAAAGCTGTCATCAAGGCAAAGGGTGGCTACTTTGAAGAATCTGAAATATAAAATACATATTGATTCGTTTAACTTTTGACTGGTACTGTAACGTTGTAAACTTTCATTCATAGGCTACTAGGTTGTAGCAACCTCATGATGGGTATAGTGAACATTCTAGTATCATGTAGTAGCCTATCACTGTTACATTGAACTGGGTGAATATGAATGACAGTAACCTAAACCTATCGCTGTTACATTGAACTGGGTGAATATGAATGACAGTAACCTAAACCTATCGCTGTTACATTGAACTGGGTGAATGGAATATGAATGACAGTAACCTAAACCTATCGCTGTTACATTGAACTGGGTGAATGGAATATGAATGACAGTAACCTAAACCTATCGCTGTTACATTGAACTGGGTGAATGGAATATGAATGACAGTAACCTAAACCTATCGCTGTTACATTGAACTGGGTGAATGGAATATGAATGACAGTAACCTAAACCTCTCGCTGTTACATTGAACTGGGTGAATGGAATATGAATGACAGTAACCTAAACCTATCGCTGTTACATTGAACTGGGTGAATGGAATATGAATGACAGTAACCTAAACCTATCACTGTTACATTAAGCTGGCTGAATGGAATATGAATGACAGTAACCTAAACCTATCACTGTTACATTAAGCTGGCTGAATGGAATATGAATGACAGTAATCCAATATGCTGTTACAGAAATAAGGCCATGTTCATGGAAAATAAATGTGTGTCCTCCCTCATCTTAAACGGCACCAACCGCCACTGACGTGTAACCACGTCAACCCAGGACCTCCACATCCAGCTCACTGTCAGAAACCATCTCAGGGAAGCTCACCTTCGTGCTCGTTTGTCTTCACCAGGGTCTTGATCTGACTGCTGTTCGTTGTCGTAACTGACTTCAGTGGGCAAATGGTCACCTTTTGATGGCCTTTTGGCACGCTAGAGACATGTTCTCTTCACGGATGAATCCCAGTTTCTTTTTTCTTTCAACTGTACCGGGCAGATGGGTAGACATGATCTGGGATATGATACGGACAACGAAAACAATTGCATTTTCTCGATTTAGAAATTTGAATGAACAGAGACACCGTGAAGCGATCCTGAGGCCCATTGTCATGCCATTAAATTCCTGGAAGCTGAAAAATGTCCCATGACCTGCATACTCAGCTGAAATGTCACCCGTTGAGCATGTTTAGAATGTTCTGGATCGACGTGTACGACAGCGTGTTCCAGTTCCCGTCAATATCCAGCAACATTCCACAGGACACAATCAACAGCTTGATCAACTGTGTGCAAAGGAGATGTTTTAAGGATTTTTTTAACCTTTATTTAACTAGGCAAGATCAGTTAAGAACAAATTCTTATTTTCAATGACAGCCTGGGAACAGTGGGTTAACTGCCTGATTTGTACCTTGTCAGCTCAGGGGTTTGAACTTGCAACCTTCCGGTTACTAGTCCAATGCTCTAACCATTAGGCTACCCTGCCGCCCCATGTGTCACGGTGCATGAGGCAAATGTTATTCACACCAGAGACTGACTGGTTTTCTGATCCACGCCCCTACTTTTGTGACCAACTGATGCATATCTGGATTCCCAGTCATGTGAAATCACAGATTAGGTCCAAATTAATTTTAATTTGCCCGATTTCCTTGCTCTTTCATTGTTAAAATAAGCATCAAATTATTAAATTAATTTTTTTGTCTAGCAGACACCAGCTTATCTATTGATGCGTTCCGAACAGCATTTTGGCGCTTTTAAGAATGTTTCATCTCCTTCATGTTTACGATGTGATGTGAGAGGCGCTTTTAAGAATGTTTCATCTCCTTCATGTTTACGATGTGATGTGAGAGGCGCTTTTAAGAATGTTTCATCTCCTTCATGTTTACGATGTGATGTGAGAGGCGCTTTTAAGAATGTTTCATCTCCTTCATGTTTACGATGTGATGTGAGAGGCGCTTTTTATAATGTTTCATCTCCTTCATGTTTACGATGTGATGTGAGAGGCGCTTTTTATAATGTTTCATCTCCTTCATGTTTACGATGTGATGTGAGAGGCGCTTTTAAGAATGTTTCATCTCCTTCATGTTTACGATGTGATGTGAGAGGCGCTTTTAAGAATGTTTCATCTCCTTCATGTTTACGATGTGATGTGAGAGGCGCTTTTAAGAATGTTTCATCTCCTTCATGTTTACGATGTGATGTGAGAGGCGCTTTTAAGAATGTTTCATCTCCTTCATGTTTACGATGTGATGTGAGAGGCGCTTTTAAGAATGTTTCATCTCCTTCATGTTTACGATGTGATGTGAGAGGCGCTTTTAAGAATGTTTCATCTCCTTCATGTTTACGATGTGATGTGAGAGGCGCTTTTAAGAATGTTTCATCTCCTTCATGTTTACGATGTGATGTGAGAGGCGCTTTTAAGAATGTTTCATCTCCTTCATGTTTACGATGTGATGTGAGAGGCGCTTTTAAGAATGTTTCATCTCCTTCATGTTTACGATGTGATGTGAGAGGCGCTTTTAAGAATGTTTCATCTCCTTCATGTTTACGATGTGATGTGAGAGGCGCTTTTAAGAATGTTTCATCTCCTTCATGTTTACGATGTGATGTGAGAGGCGCTTTTAAGAATGTTTCATCTCCTTCATGTTTACGATGTGATGTGAGAGGCGCTTTTAAGAATGTTTCATCTCCTTCATGTTTACGATGTGATGTGAGAGGCGCTTTTAAGAATGTTTCATCTCCTTCATGTTTACGATGTGATGTGAGAGGCGCTTTTAAGAATGTTTCATCTCCTTCATGTTTACGATGTGATGTGAGAGGCGCTTTTAAGAATGTTTCATCTCCTTCATGTTTACGATGTGATGTGAGAGGCGCTTTTAAGAATGTTTCATCTCCTTCATGTTTACGATGTGATGTGAGAGGCGTTTTTAAGAATGTTTCATCTCCTTCATGTTTACGATGTGATGTGAGAGGCGCTTTTAAGAATGTTTCATCTCCTTCATGTTTACGATGTGATGTGAGAGGCGCTTTTAAGAATGTTTCATCTCCTTCATGTTTACGATGTGATGTGAGAGGCGCTTTTAAGAATGTTTCATCTCCTTCATGTTTACGATGTGATGTGAGAGGCGCTTTTAAGAATGTTTCATCTCCTTCATGTTTACGATGTGATGTGAGAGGCGCTTTTAAGAATGTTTCATCTCCTTCATGTTTACGATGTGATGTGAGAGGCGCTTTTAAGAATGTTTCATCTCCTTCATGTTTACGATGTGATGTGAGAGGCGCTTTTAAGAATGTTTCATCTCCTTCATGTTTACGATGTGATGTGAGAGGCGCTTTTAAGAATGTTTCATCTCCTTCATGTTTACGATGTGATGTGAGAGGCGCTTTTAAGAATGTTTCATCTCCTTCATGTTTACGATGTGATGTGAGAGGCGCTTTTAAGAATGTTTCATCTCCTTCATGTTTACGATGTGATGTGAGAGGCGCTTTTTATAATATGCTTATGATTCAGAAGGAGACCAAGAAGCGTCATCACCATGGAAACCATTGATCCTGTCAGGTTCTTCAGTTCATTCACTCTAGTGGAAATATCGAATGTAGCAAGAGGGCTATTTGAAATTGAATCAACTTTATTGTTCCATCACCTTTTTATAAAAACAGCCTTCGATAAACATTTAAAAAACGTCATACAGTTCCTAATACTGGCCACTAGGCGGTGAGTTCTGCTTGGACACCAGCAAGGAGAGAGAGGGATGAATTAGTGGAACGTAGGAGATGAAGAGTCAAAGGGTTGTTGATAAGTCCCTGGTGGAGCTTTGTATGTCCTGCATCATTCATGTCTCCTGTTAACCAAACATCCTTTGATGGGGTGTGTGTGTGTGTGTGTGTGTGTGTTGCGGTTGTGACACCTGGGGGCTTTGGGTGTTTGCCAGAAGTTATGGGGGGGGGGGGGGAGATAGAGACACACGTCCTAAGCAACACGTGACACTCAGCTCTTATCGACCAATTAAAACCAGAGAAGATCCTGACCTGGCACTATGTGGAGCGGCAGGTAGTGGTTTGGCAGGTAGTAGCCTAGTGGTTAGAGTGTAGGGACGGCAGGTAGCCTAGTGGTTAGAGGCAGGTAGCCTAGTGGTTAGAGACAGGTAGCCTAGTGGTTACAGGCAGGTAGCCTAGTGGTTAGAGGCAGGTAGCCTAGTGGTTAGAGGCAGGTAGCCTAGTGGTTAGAGGCAGGTAGCCTAGTGGTTAGAGGCAGGTAGCCTAGTGGTTACAGGCAGGTAGCCTAGTGGTTAGAGGCAGGTAGCCTAGTGGTTAGAGGCAGGTAGCCTAGTGGTTAGAGACAGGTAGCCTAGTGGTTAGAGGCAGGTAGCCTAGTGGTTACAGGCAGGTAGCCTAGTGGTTAGAGACAGGTAGCCTAGTGGTTAGAGGCAGGTAGCCTAGTGGTTAGAGACAGGTAGCCTAGTGGTTAGAGGCAGGTAGCCTAGTGGTTAGAGGCAGGTAGCCTAGTGGTTACAGGCAGGTAGCCTAGTGGTTACAGGCAGGTAGCCTAGTGATTAGAGTGTTGGACTAGTAACCAAAAGGTTGTAAGATCAAATCCCTGAGCTGACAAGGTAAAAATATGTCGTTCTGTTCCTATGCCGTCATTGAAAATAAGACTTTAACTGCAGTTGTCAATGTTCAGCCATAGTGAGAAGTTAGTTCATTAGAAACATTGTCTATACAGGAACCTGTCCTCTGTTTTATCTCTACCGTGCCGGATACACCTTTCTTCTCTAAACTGGGCTTTTATAGCATCACAAATTAGCATATAGGACATGTGCAGGTTGATTGGTCTGTCAGACACTGTTCCTCATCTTATGCCAGGAAGCAATGTAGTGCGCTGCCAACCCACAGCTCTCTGCGTCCTCCCCCAACAGGACGGGTAGCCTACTCTCACCAGAGAGGTCTTTGAAACCTTGAATAAGGGTTTCAAAGTTGGGGAAATAAAACTCTTATAAGTGTTTAATAATTTTAGAAATTTTGTCAGGAAATGCAGCTCGGCCTCAGGTGGTGCCCAGCATTTCCTCTACAGGGAGGTATTTTCAATTAGAATTATATAAACTTTTTACGATGTAGAATGCCCTGCGTGCTTTCTCCCTCAGTTCATTCACTGCCTCATTAAGGTGTCCAGTTGAGCTTGTTTTTAAACCTCAGTAATTGTAGTGTGTGCAGTACTCTATATATTTAAACCTCAGTAATTGTAGTGTGTGCAGTACCCTATATATTTTGTACCAATTGAGAACTTTGGTCTAATTCCCTGAGATCTGGATCTTCTCTGGAAAATCATTATTTCAGTATTTTGGGGGTTTACTGCCAGGGTCCAGGTCTGGCAGTACTGCTCTAGCAGGTCCAGGCTCTGCTGTAGGCCATGTGCTGTGGGTGACAGCAGGCACAGGTCATCTGCGAAGAGTACCTCTGAATTGTGGAGACTAACACCAAGGTCTGAGGATTTTTCTAGAATTGTGGCCAATTCTTTGATGTAAATATTGAAGAGTGCAGGGCTCAGATTGCAACCGTGGCAAAGGCCCCGCCCCTGGTTAAAGAACTTTCTTGCCAATTTTGATGCTGCACGTATTGCCAGTACACATTTATTTAATTATGTCATGTTTTACCCCCTATACCACTTTCAGTAACTTTGTAGAACAGTCCTGTATGCCAATTAGAATCAAATGCTGGTGGACATCTTTATCTATCAGGGCGTGTGAGGGATACATATGATCAGTCATGCATTATTTTGATATAAATCCAATTAGTCTTTTACTCAAGACATTGTGCTTATTAAGGAAGTTTAGAACTCTTACATTTATAATACCTTAGAATACCTTCCCCAGGTTACTGTTCACACAAATGCCTCTGTAATTATTAGGGTCACATTTGTCTCTGTTCTTAAAGATTGGAATTATGAGTCCTTGATTCCAGATGTCAGGGAAATAACCTACACTCAGGATCAAATTAAACAGTTTTAATATAGCCAATATAAATTATTTTTGCACTAGTGAGTTTGAGCAGCTCATTTAGAATGCCATCAGGTCTGCATTATTTTTTAAATATTTTTTTTTGAGGGCCTGTAGTTTCTTACAGAGCTCCTGGTCAGTAATTGGAGTCCAAAGGATTTTAAATGTCCTTTTATAGCGTTTTCGAATCCATTCAATTTCTCCTGATTTTAGCATTGTTCTGTCTTTGCATCAATTTAATGTTGTAGAGCGTCATCATTTTTGTTTCGCTAATTCCTCTTGTTTAGATTTTCCTAGGTTTTTTCCAATTTTGCCAGTAGTTGTTTGTGTTTATAGACTCTTCAATTAGTGTCAGCTGCTTGCTGTGATACTGTGCTTTATGGGTTCTGAGTTTATAGAGTTTTTAAAGTTTCACAGTTTAATTGTGTTCTAAAACAGTTGTCTCTGCTCTCTCTCGCTCTCTCTGCTGTCTCTCGCTCTCTCTACTGTCTCTCTCTCTGCTCTCGCTCGCTCTCTCTCGCTCTCTCTGCTGTCTCTCTCTCTTGCTCTCTCTGCTGTCTCTCCCTCGATCCTATTCTAGCCATCTTTCTTCACTCGATAAAGAAATACACTTTTGCCGTTTAATGCCGTTTAATGGATACCCTTTATCATACACCAATGAGCCCATAAATTGTCGTCCTCTGTCAAGAAAAATACAGTCTGTCATTGTGATCACAGACAGAATGACAGTAGAACTACCACACTTAGAGAAACTCTGCAACAGGCTCATTGTGATCACAGACAGAATGACAGCAGAACAACCACACTTAGAGAAACTCTGCAACAGGCTCATTGTGATCACAGACAGAATGACAGTAGAACTACCACACTAAGAGAAACTGTGCAACAGGCTCATTGTGATCACAGAGAGTGTTGTCATGCTCTTAAGAACGGAAAGCCACAATGCGTCCTGGCCTGGGCGTGAATGATGCAGTTCCCATATTTGGCGGGTTGCGATTGGTGGCAGCCAGCGGTGGTATCATTGTTATCATTGTTGTAGAACTGCAGGATGTCCTGAGGAAGACACTCCGCACTCTTGCCTCTACTGGGGCCAGTACAGCACAGCAGCTGTCTAGCGTTCACAGCAGGGAGGCACACGGCAGGGAGGCACGCTCTACACCTCCTATCACCCCCTCGGCCTCCTGAGGTGCTGGCCTGGAACGTGGGCTGTGGAGATCCCGTCTTCTCCAACCCCCGTCCTGAAGGGGACCAGAAATGTGACTTTTTGTTTCAGTTTTTGTGTCTTTTGGTTTTTGTCGGCTCTGTTGCATCATAAGGAAAAAGTGTAAGTGTCAAGAAAGAGAAGACTGCTCTTCTGTACTGGGAGGGCAGAGGAGAGCATAGACAATAGAGCCAGGAGTGTGCTCTCCGATTGACCGGACAGACCGTTGACTAGACAGAGAGACGGAGTGGGTACGTTTTTGTTGTTGTTGCAGTGGTTGTTTTATAAAGCTTTTCTCTCGTGTTGTCTAAGATTTCAAGCTGCCTGAGTCGTTTCCTGTGGCGGAGAGACAGGAAGCTACTATGTGATATCTGATTCCTCTTCTCTCTCTCTCTCTCTCTCTCTCTCTCTCTCTCTCTCTCTCTCTCTCTGCATGTTTTATTGGGCTTCCTCAGCCTGGCTTCTGTCTCTTACTGATCTGAACTGTTTCCTGTGTAAGAAAGCTAACGTGTGCGCCGCCATCTTCTGGAAGAGTCGTCGAGTCTCTGGGGCCTCAATATTCCTTCAAATCATTTGGGCAGTGTATTTTCAGACTGCTCACAGGAAAGGAAATATGGCTGTAGTCTTGACCGGCTCAGTGAGTCTGTGACCTGTTAGTACATATGAATTGGAAACTTTATATATTAACGTGTATGAAAATGACCTGATAATAATCTGATGCTTTGGTTAGCACCATTCTCTTCTCCGGTGCTTCAACACGATTTCCAATACATTTTTTGGACACAAAAAAACGCTGCAAATGGACAACCCTGACTGTTCTGGTCCATAGGGACAACCCTGACTGTTCTGGTCCATAGGGACAACCCTGACTGTTCTGGGTCCATAGGGACAACCCTGACTGTTCTGGGTCCATAGGGACAACCCTGACTGTTCTGGGTCCATGGGGACAACCCTGACTGTTCTGGGTCCATGGGGACAACCCTGACTGTTCTGGGTCCATGGGGACAACCCTGACTGTTCTGGGTCCATGGGGACAACCCTGACTGTTCCGGTCCATGGGGACAACCCTGACTGTTCCGGTCCATGGGGACAACCCAGCAGCTACTCTTCCTGGGGGTTTATTATGGATCCCCATTAGTTCCTGCCAAGGCAGCAGCTACTCTTCCTGGGGTTTATTATGGATCCCCATTAGTTCCTGCCAAGGCAGCAGCTACTCTTCCTGGGGTTTATTATGGATCACCATTAGTTCCTGTCAAGGCAGCAGCTACTCTTCCTGGGGTTTATTATGGATCCCCATTAGTTCCTGTCAAGGCAGCAGCTACTCTTCCTGGGGTTTATTATGGATACCCATTAGTTCCTGTCAAGGCAGCAGCTACTCTTCCTGGGGTTTATTATGGATGCCCATTAGTTCCTGTCAAGGCAGCAGCTACTCTTCCTGGGGGTTTATTATGGATCCCCATTAGTTCCTGCCAAGGCAGCAGCTACTCTTCCTGGGGTTTATTATGGATCCCCATTAGTTCCTGCCAAGGCAGCAGCTACTCTTCCTGGGGTTTATTATGGATCCCCATTAGTTCCTGTCAAGGCAGCAGCTACTCTTCCTGGGGTTTATTATGGATCCTCATTAGTTCCTGTCAAGGCAGCAGCTACTCTTCCTGGGGTTTATTATGGATCCCCATTAGTTCCTGCCAAGGCAGCAGCTACTCTTCCTGGGGTTTATTATGGATCCCCATTAGTTCCTGTCAAGGCAGCAGCTACTCTTCCTGGGGTTTATTATGGATCCCCATTAGTTCCTGTCAAGGCAGCAGCTACTCTTCCTGGGGTTTATTATGGATCCCCATTAGTTCCTGTCAAGGCAGCAGCTACTCTTCCTGGGTTTATTATGGATCCCCATTAGTTCCTGTCAAGGCAGCAGCTACTCTTCCTGGGGTTTATTATGGATCCCCATTAGTTCCTGTCAAGGCAGCAGCTACTCTTCCTGGGGTTTATTATGGATACCCATTAGTTCCTGTCAAGGCAGCAGCTACTCTTCCTGGGGTTTATTATGGATGCCCATTAGTTCCTGTCAAGGCAGCAGCTACTCTTCCTGGGGGTTTATTATGGATCCCCATTAGTTCCTGCCAAGGCAGCAGCTACTCTTCCTGGGGTTTATTATGGATCCCCATTAGTTCCTGCCAAGGCAGCAGCTACTCTTCCTGGGGTTTATTATGGATTACCATTAGTTCCTGTCAAGGCAGCAGCTACTCTTCCTGGGGTTTATTATGGATCCTCATTAGTTCCTGCCAAGGCAGCAGCTACTCTTCCTGGGGTTTATTATGGATCCCCATTAGTTCCTGCCAAGGCAGCAGCTACTCTTCCTGGGGTTTATTATGGATCCCCATTAGTTCCTGCCAAGGCAGCAGCTACTCTTCCTGGGGTTTATTATGGATCCCCATTAGTTCCTGCCAAGGCAGCAGCTACTCTTCCTGGGGGTTTATTATGGATCCCCATTAGTTCCTGCCAAGGCAGCAGCTACTCTTCCTGGGGTTTATTATGGATACCCATTAGTTCCTGCCAAGGCAGCAGCTACTCTTCCTGGGGGTTTATTATGGATCCCCATTAGTTCCTGCCAAGGCAGCAGCTACTCTTCCTGGGGTTTATTATGGATCCCCATTAGTTCCTGCCAAGGCAGCAGCTACTCTTCCTGGGGTTTATTATGGATCCCCATTAGTTCCTGTCAAGGCAGCAGCTACTCTTCCTGGGGTTTATTATGGATCCCCATTAGTTCCTGCCAAGGCAGCAGCTACTCTTCCTGGGGTTTATTATGGATCCCCATTAGTTCCTGCCAAGGCAGCAGCTACTCTTCCTGGGGTTTATTATGGATCCCCATTAGTTCCTGCCAAGGCAGCAGCTACTCTTCCTGGGGTCCAAACACATTAAGGCAGTTACATGACATATAAAACTAAATATAAAACAGTACATCATATAACATTATTACACCACAACATATCTACAATACAACATGTATAATACCACCATACAACAATATTACTGTGTGTGTGTTTCTTCACAGTCCCCGTTGTTCCATAAGGTGTATTTTATTTATCTAATTTGACTGCTTTACCTGATGTGGAATAGAGTTCCATGTAGTCATGGCTCTGTGTAGTACTGTGGAATAGAGTTCCATGTAGTCATGGCTCTATGTAGTACTGTGGAATAGAGTTCCATGTAGTCATGGCTCTGTGTAGTACTGTGGAATAGAGTTCCATGTAGTCATGGCTCTATGTAGTACTGTGGAATAGAGTTCCATGTAGTCGTGGCTCTATGTAGTACTGTGGAATAGAGTTCCATGTAGTCATGGCTCTATGTAGTACTGTGGAATAGAGTTCCATGTAGTCGTGGCTCTATGTAGTACTGTGGAATAGAGTTCCATGTAGTCATGGCTCTATGTAGTACTGTGGAATAGAGTTCCATGTAGTCTTGGCTCTATGTAGTACTGTGGAATAGAGTTCCATGTAGTCATGGCTCTATGCAGTACTGTGGAATAGAGTTCCATGTAGTCATGTCTCTATGTAGTACTGTGGAATAGAGTTCCGTGTAGTCATGGCTCTATGTAGTACTGTGGAATAGAGTTCCATGTAGTCATGGCTCTATGTAGTACTGTAGAATAGAGTTCCATGTAGTCGTGGCTCTATGTAGTACTGTGGAATAGAGTTCCATGTAGTCATGGCTCTATGTGGTACTGTGGAATAGAGTTCCATGTAGTCGTGGCTCTATGTGGTACTGTGTACCTCCCATAGTCTGTTCTGGACTTGGGGACTGTGAAGAGACCTCTGGTGGCATGTTTTCTGGGGGTATACATGGATGTCTGAGCTGTGTGCCAGTCGTTTGAACAGACAGCACAGCTCGATGCCGTGGTTATATTTTGTGAGTTAATGGTTCTGAGAAGGTCATAACTGAATGGTGTTGTCACAGTGATTGTGGAGGGTCAGCAACTTTTCTCAAGTCCATGAAAACCCAAAATTATA
>NC_034200.2:39723014-39818014 GCF_002021735.2 Oncorhynchus kisutch | reverse complement strand
ATCTGTCTACAGCAGACCCTCCTTAGTGGGACACAGCAGACCCTCCTTAGTGGGAGACAGCAGACCCTCCTTAGTGGGAGACAGCACCACCAGGTCATCTGTCTACAGCAGACCCTCCTTAGTGGGAGACAGCAGACCCTCCTTAGTGGGAGACAGCAGCACCAGGTCATCTGTCTACAGCAGACCCTCCTTAGTGGGAGACAGCACCACCAGGTCATCTGTCTACAGCAGACCCTCCTTAGTGGGAGACAGCAGCACCAGGTCATCTGTCTACAGCAGACCCTCCTTAGTGGGAGACAGCAGCACCAGGTCATCTGTCTACAGCAGACCCTCCTTAGTGGGAGACAGCAGCACCAGGTCATCTGTCTACAGCAGACCCTCCTTAGTGGGAGACAGCAGACCCTCCTTAGTGGGAGACAGCACCACCAGGTCATCTGTCTACAGCAGACCCTCCTTAGTGGGAGACAGCAGACCCTCCTTAGTGGGAGACAGCAGACCCTCCTTAGTGAGAGGCAGCAGACCCTCCTTAGTGGGAGACAGCAGACCCTCCTTAGTGGGAGACAGCAGACCCTCCTTAGTGGGAGACAGCAGACCCTCCTTAGTGAGAGGCAGCAGACCCTCCTTAGTGGGAGACAGCAGACCCTCCTTAGTGGGAGACAGCAGACCCTCCTTAGTGAGAGGCAGCAGACCCTCCTTAGTGGGAGACAGCAGACCCTCCTTAGTGGGAGACAGCAGACCCTCCTTAGTGAGAGGCAGCAGACCCTCCTTAGTGGGAGACAGCACCACCAGATCATCTGTCTACAGCAGACCCTCCTTAGTGGGAGACAGCAGACCCTCCTTAGTGGGAGACAGCACCACCAGGTCATCTGTCTACAGCAGACCCTCCTTAGTGGGAGACAGCAGCACCAGGTCATCTGTCTACAGCAGACCCTCCTTAATGTGGACGGTAAATAGTGTTGGACTTGAGCCCTGTCTGTTTTGTTTGTTGCAAATGTTTAAATTGTATTTTTTGTGTATTTTAATAACATCACGTTTCCCTCCAATACCACTTTCTATTAGTCTATAAAAAGACCTTTGTGCCAAATTGAATCAAATTATTTCTTGAAGTTTACAAAACACCAGTTGATTGTACCTTTTGGTTTTGGTGAAATGTCAATTAGAGGGTGGGAATGTGGTCAGTTGTACAGTCATTTTTTTTTTTAATCCAATCTTCTGCTCAGAAGGTTGTGTTCATCAAGGAAATGATGTAGTCTGCTATTTTATGATATTGCAGATCATTTCCACCCAAGTTGCTGTTAACACAAATTCCTCTAATTATTTGGGTCAAATTTGTCTCCGTTTTTTTAAAGATTGGTGTGATCAATCCTTGGTTCCAAATATCGGGGAAAATACCTGCAGTGAGGATAACTTTGAGGAGTTTGAGTATAGCCAATTTTGAATTTGTAGTGTGTATATTTGATCATTTCATGTCAAATACAATCAGCACCACAGGCCTTTTTGGGTTGGAGACTGCATAGTTTTTCCAATAATTCTTCTTCTGTAATTGGGGTACAGGATTCTGATAGTCTTTGATTCAAGGATTTGTTATGCTTCTTGTCAATCTTTTTGTTGTGGGCTCTTTGTTATGTTGCTGTAGACGTTTGCTAAGTGATTTCTCCACACATCCCCATCTTGGAGATCCAATTCCTCATGTTGAGGTTTGTTTCATTTATTCCAATTCTCCCAGAAGTGGTTTGACTCTTATCGATTCCTCAATTCCATCCAGCTGATTTCTAATGTGCTGTTCCTGTTTTTGTTCTCAGGATGTGTTTGTATTGCTTCAGTGTTTCCCCATATTGAAGGTTTTGTGGTTTGATTAGATATATATATTTTTGGGGGGGGGGGGGGGGGGGGGGGGGGTGTTCCTCTTATGTTTCTTTAGATTAGCCAAGGAGGATAATTTGTCATATATGTCTGTTCCAAACACCTTCATTGTTGCAGCAGAATGTTAATTCTTGTAATTACCCATCCCGGATCCGGGAGCATTGTCATCAACTACAGTAATTAGCATAACGCAACTGACAAAAAAACTAGTGCCCCCTAGATTCAACAGGTTTTAAGACTAAAACGTTGTCCAGGAGAGATTGTATTGGCTAATAATAGTTTTTTGGTAGATGTCTGTATCTGTAGGACTGTTTTAGAACCATGTAATTTATTGGGCTGCGATGCTTCATGGTTGGGTTCCGCTTTTCTCAGAGACTGTGATTTTACTGTGGTCTGAGAGAGGTGTTAGTGGGCTGACTGTGAAGGCTCTGAGAGTCTCTGGATTGGTCTGAGAGAGGTGTTAGTGGGCTGACTGAAGGCTCTGAGAGACTCTGGGTTGGTCTGAGAGAGGTGTTAGTGGGCTGACTGTGAAGGCTCTGAGAGACTCTGGGTTTAGGTCGGTGAGGAAGTAGTCTACAGTGCTGCTGCCAAGGGATGAGCTGTAGGTGTACCTACCAAAAGAGTCCCCTCTCAGCCTACCATTGACTATGTACAGACCCAGTGTTCCACAGAGCTGTAGGTGTACCTACCAAAAGAGTCCCCTCTCAGCCTACCATTGACTATGTACAGACCCAGTGTTCCACAGAGCTGTAGGTGTACCTACCAAAAGAGTCCCCTCTCAGCCTACCATTGACTATGTACAGACTCAGTGTTCCACAGAGCTTCAGGAGCTTTTTTTGTTTTTCACTTTGTCATAGTTGTTTCTGAGGAGGATATGTGGGGAGGGAAAGGTTGTTGCCTTCCGAGAGGAGGATATGTGGGGAGGGAAAGGTTGTTGCCTTCCGAGAGGAGGATATGTGGGGAGGGAAAGGTTGTTGCCTTCCGAGAGGAGGATATGTGGGGAGGGAAAGGTTGTTGCCTTCCGAGAGGAGGATATGTGGGGAGGGAAAGGTTGTTGCCTTCCGAGAGGAGGATATGTGGGGAGGGAAAGGTTGTTCCTTCCCGATAGGTGTTTATCCCCATGACTGTTAACCAGATAACGAATTCTCCTGTTTTTGATCAATTCGATTGAATGATTTAGTTCAGATTTATACCATATTAGCATTCCCCCTGAGTCTCTGCCCTGTCCTGAGTCTCTGCCCTGTGTGATTCCTTTTCATGTAGTGGATGGTATGATTATCTCCCTATAACCTAGTGGACAGCCAGTGGAAACATCACCTCTGCACCATGTTTCCTGTAGTACTACAATATCAACATCAGCAATTTCATTCAGGAAGTCTGGGTTTCTGCTCTTTAGCCCAGAAGCAAAGGACTCCAATCCTTGTTAATTCCACGCAACGTAAAAATATTTCATAACTGTTTTTCTCTCTCTTTACCTTCGAAATGAGACAATCCAACAAGAACTATTAAAATAGGATTTTTAAATTAACGTTAACTCTTATTATGCAAATGTTATTTGTTTATCATTTAAGATGGCATTTGTGTCATGCCACTTGGGTGGATGTCGTGTGAGGATGGTGGAGTTGTTGTGCTCATCTTACCGTGACCCTCGGCCTATCACGTGTGAGCATCCGTGACCCTCGGCCTATCACGTGTGAGCATCCGTGACCCTCGGCCTATCACATGTGAGCATCCGTGACCCTCGGCCTATCACGTGTGAGCATCCGTGACCCTCGGCCTATCACATGTGAGCATCCGTGACCCTCGGCCTATCACATGTGAGCATCCTTGACCCTCGGCCTATCACATGTGAGCATCCGTGACCCTCGGCCTATCACATGTGAGCATCCGTGACCCCCTGCCTATCACATGTGAGCATCCGTGACCCTCGGCCTATCACATGTGAGCATCCGTGACCCTCGGCCTATCACATGTGAGCATAGTTGACTCAGCATGTGTTTGTCACTCATTTCATTGGTGGGCCAGTTCCTCTTACAGCCTGCTGGGCTGGCGACCCGAGATGGGCCTTATCAAGCAGCTCCATGGCCCTCTGCGGTGTTGTCTTTGTGATCTTGGAGGAGTGGAGATTGCTCTGCTGTTCCCGGGTTGAGAGGTCAGGTTGTTGCTTTAAAGCTACGTCCTTGAGAGTCTTGGCAAGGATTGGGGACTGTCTCCCTGTACAGGTGAACATTGTCATAGAGACAACCCCTATCGAGAGTGGGATATTGGGTCGCAGGGCACGGTCCCCGGAAAGGCTGGTGTTTTTATTCTTTGGATTGTAGCAGGGTGGAAGTCCTTCCTCTGAAGAAGGGTTGACACCATGATCCTTGAGTTGGGGAAGATTGTGGAGGCCTTTTCAATCACTCCCCGTAGTGAAGTCGCCTCCCTCTCCTGCTGAGCACGCAGGTCATTGCTTCCGGTGTGTATGATTATGTGGCTTGGAGACCTGAGATGGACCTTATCAAGCAGCTCCATGGCCCTCTGCATTGTTGGGAACCACACCTTTCTCCTTTTGTGTCGAGGGAAAAGTTTATTCTCCTGAACAAACTTCCCATTTGAGTCCATCAGCAGGATGATGTCAGCCAGTGTTTCTTCTGGACTGGAAGGGGTGGAATGGGGGCTGGTGGGTGTTGGAGCTGGGGTGTGGCTGGTCTGTTTCTTCTGGACTGGAGGGGGTGGAGTGGGGGCTGGTGGGTGTTGGAGCTGGGGTGTGGCTGGTCTGTTTCTTCTGGACTGGAGGGGGTGGAGTGGGGGCTGGTGGGTGTTGGAGCTGGGGTGTGGCTGGTCTGTTTCTTCTGGACTGGAGGGGGTGGAGTGGGGGCTGGTGGGTGTTGGAGCTGGGGTGTGGCTGGTCTGTTTCTTCTGGACTGGAGGGGGTGGAGTGGGGGCTGGTGGGTGTTGGAGCTGGGGTGTGGCTGGTCTGTTTCTTCTGGACTGGAGGGGGGGGGGGGGGCTGGTGGGTGTTGGAGCTGGGGTGTGGCTGGTCTGTTTCTTCTGGACTGGAGGGGGTGGAGTGGGGGCTGGTGGGTGTTGGAGCTGGGGTATGGCTGGTCTGTGCCGGTGCTGTTGTCAGTGGGAGGCTGTTCTGTGGGCTGGGGGGAGGTGTGCACTAGGCAGGGCTGGGGAGGTCTGGCTGGTTGAGGTGGGCTGTGTGAGGGCAGGTCATAGAGTGGTGATCTAGGTGCTCCTGCAGCCTGTCCTCTGTTCTCTTTCTCTCCTGCAGTCAGCCAGCTCTCTCTTGAGTCTGTCTCTCTCTTGCTGAACCTCTTTCAGCTGTGTTGGAAGGCTGCTGTCCTGCTCTGTCCTCACCTTGGTTAGGAGCTCCTCTAAGGTGTGGTCGTCTGGTGTCTGTTTGCTCACACTCTCCCTGAGCAGGACCACCTCCCCCTCCAGTTTGGTGAACTCATTCCTCATGGCAGCCATGGTGGTGAGGAGGGCCTGAGCCTGCTCTGCACTGAGGGGGTCGTTCTCCTCCTGGGGCATGTCCTCCACTATGGTGGGAAGAGAGCTGCTGGATGTGCCTTTTTGGGTGGGGAGAGTAGGGGCTAGGGTGGTGCTGGTGGGAGGGGATGTCACTGCTGGTGTCCTTCTCTCTCTCTGCTCTCTCCTTAATGGTCTGAAAGTCTGTTTCAAACAGCCTAATGTTACCTTGCACCATGACAGTCCCAGTCTGTTACCTTGCACCATGACAGTCCCAGTCTTGTAGAGGTTTATTGTTATCATGGTGCTGTCAGGGGGGCTGTCTGACTTTCAGCTTCCTCCCATTACAGACTGCTGAGGGCCATGCGTTTGGCTGGTCAGTGAGAAAGATGAGATTACTCATATCACTGTTTTTTGTGTAGGTCTACAAAAAGAGTTTCTGGTCTCTAGCTTTAGTAGTTTCTGTTTTAAAAGCTTTCCCCGTTGTGTCATTTTTGTCCTCTGGAAGGTGGAGAATGGACACTGAGGGGGGACATGGTGCCTGTGGGCTCTGCTGCTGCTCCGCTGTCCCGCTGCCATGGCAACCAGTTTTATTTGTCTTCAGCTGTTGCTACCTAGCTAGCTCTAATTTAGCTTAAAAAAAATCTGCAAAAATAGTGAAAAGATATTTACACACAAAAAAAAACATGTTTAAAGTTAGAGTCCGTGCTCCTTTGTGGTTGACTCACTCAGTTTGGTTGTTTGATGTCGTTGTATTAACTCCCCTCGCAAGGTCTGTTCTAGCTAAACCTTTCTGGCTAGCTTGATAGCCTGCTGGCTAGGTTTTTGTTGTGTAGCTAGCGAGAGTCAACTTAAAGTTAGCTTTTTTTTCTATTCTGATTGAATAGAGTTGTTCATCACTTCTTCTTCTTTTTACACACAGTGTTTATCTCATTTGCTTTATTGGCATGACATAACAATGTACATATTGCCACTATGGATATTTACAATATTAAAATAATAAGAATCGAAACTGTTACTGTTGTCCCGTTGACAACAGTAACCAAGGGTCAAAATAACCAAACATTGAACAATAACAATAAGCATATAAGACAAGTGCAGGTTGATTGGTCTGTCAGACACTGTCCCTCATCTTATGGCAGGCAGCAATGTAGTGCGCTGCCAACCCACAGCTCTCTGCGTCTTCCCCCAACAGGATGGGTAGCCTAACCTCATCAGAACCTTGAGTGTCATTTCCTCAAATTTGGCACGTTTGACATTTTGTAAGGAAATGCAGCTCTGTCTCAATGGTTGCACAGCCTTCTCTCTCTCGCTCGCTCTGTTTGCTTTATTGGACAAAACAATGTACATATTGCCAAAGCTTTCTTTGGAGATTTACAATATTAACATAATCAACAATAACCAAGGGTCAAAATAGCCATACATTGAACAATAAGCGTATAGGACATGTGCAGGTTGATTGGTCTGTCAGACACTGTTCCTCATCTTATGCCAGGCAGCAATGTAGTGCGCTGCCAACCCACAGCTCTCTGCGTCTTCCCCCAACAGGATGGGAAGTCTATTCTCATCAAGAGGTCTTTGAAACCTTGAATGAGGGTTTCACATTTGGGGAAATGACACTCTCTAGTTGTTTTATTTCTTTCACATTTAGTCAGGAAATGCAGCTCCGTCTCAGGTTCTGCTGTGTTGCAGTGGTTGCACAGCCTTTCCTCTACAGGGAGCCAGGTTCTGCTGTGTTGCAGTGGTTGCACAGCCTTTCCTCTACAGGGAGCCAGGTTCTGCTGTGGTGCAGTGGTTGCACAGCCTTTCCTCTACAGGGAGCCAGGTTCTGCTGTGTTGCAGTGGTTGCACAGCCTTTCCTCTACAGGGAGCCAGGTTCTGCTGTGTTGCAGTGGTTGCACAGCCTTTCCTCTACAGGGAGCCAGGTTTTCCTGTGTCTACCCTTCTCAATGGCAAGGCTGTGCTCACTGAGCCTGCACCATGTCAAGGTTTTTCTAAGGTTTCGAGCAGTAACCATGGTCAATAACCCATAATGACACAGTAAAAACAGTTTTATATAAATAAATTTAAAAAAAAATCATATTTATAATAGTATTCAGATCCTTTACTCAGTACTTTTTTGAATCACCTTTGGCAGCGATTACAGTCTCAAGTCTTCTTGGGTATGATGCTACAAGCTCCCATTTCTCCCATTTCTTCTCTGCAGATCCTCTGAAGCTCTTTCAGGTTGGATGGGGAGCGTTGCTGCAGTTATTTTCAGGTCTCTCCAGAGATGTTCATTCAGGTTTAAGTCCAGGCTCTGGCTGGGCCACTCAAGGACATTTAGAGACTTGTCTTGGCTGTGTGCTTAGGGTCGTTGTCCTGTTGGAAGGTGAACATTCGCCCCAGTCTGAGAACCTGCTCCAGTGCGCTCAGGATTTCATCAAGGATCTTTCTGTACTTTACCTTTCCCTTGATCCTGACAAAAGTGTTTATTTAACCTTGAACCTTTATTTAACTAGGTAAGTCAGTTAAGAACAAATTCTTATTTACAATGACGGCCTACCCCAGCCAAACTTGGACAAGCTTGGGCCAATCTTGCGTCTATCTATGGGTCTCCCAATCACGGCCAGATGAGATACAGCCTGGATTCGAACCAGGGACTGTAGTGATGCCTCTTGCACTGAGATGCAGTGCCTTAGACCACACGGGAGCCCTGTACTAAGCCTGGCACTGAAAAACATCCCCACAGCTGCCACCATGATTCACCGTAGGGATGGTACCAGGTTTCCTCCAGACGTGATGCTTGGCATTCAGACCAAGAGTTGAATGTTGGTTTCATTAGACCAGAGAATCTTGTTTCTCATGGTCTAAGAGTCCTTTAGGTGCCTTTTGGCAAACTCTAAGCGGGCTGTCATGTGCCTTTTTACTAAGGAGTGGCTTCCGCCTGGCCACTCAACCATAAAGGCCTGATTGGTGGTGCTGCAGAGATGGTTGTCCTTCTGAAAGGTTCTCTCATCTCCACAGACTCTGGAGCTCTGTCAGAGTAACCATCGGGTTCTTGGTCACCTCCCTGACCAAGGCCCTTCCTCCCCCAATTGCTCAATTTGGCCGGGTGGCCAACTCTAGGAAGAGTCTTGGTGGTTCCAAACTTCCATTAAAAAATTATGGAGGCCACTGTGTTCTTGGGGACCTTCAATGCTGCAGAAATGTTTTGGTACCCTTCCCCAGATCTGTGCCTCGACACAATCCTGTCTCAGAGCTCTATGGACAATTCTTCAGACCTCATGGCTTGGTTTTTGTTCTGACAGGCAGTGTCAACTATGGGACCTTATATAGACAGGTGTGTGTCTAACCAAATCATGTCCAATCAATTGAATTTACCACAGGTGGACTCCAAGATGTAGAAACATCTCAAGGATGATCAGTGGAAATAGGATGCACCTGAGCTCAACTTCAAGTCTCATAGTAAAGCGTCTGAATACTTATGTAAATCTGGTATTTGTTTATGCTTTGTCATTATGGGGTATTGTGTGTAGATTGAGGGAGGGGGGGGGGGGATTTGAATTTTAGAATAAGGCTGTTCTGTAACAAAATGTGAAAAATTCCAAAATAAAAGCTAGACCATCAGGGTGAATTAAAAAAAAATCCCAAAACAATTTAATTTAGCAGTATTAATTTTGTTTGAGCAAAGTAACACATCGTTAGTAGAGCTAGGTGATCTGGACAAACATTGACCCATTTTTGCTTGATAAGATAAATGCAACAATAATATTGTTTAATGTACAGTTACTTTCCGTTAGTGACAGGGCTCTAGACTAAATGTTTCTAGTGCCAAGTAAGACATGAACCATGTTGTCTATCTCCTCTTACATGTTCAGGGAATGCATGGTGGATATTTTGATGTCAACAGTAGAGATCCAGAATAATCAGATGTATTTTTGTCTCTTTAGAGATTATTTTTGCATGTTGTTTTGTTGTTGTCCTAGTTATATGCAACACCATTTACCACCCGAGGAAGTGAGAACTCAAAACACATTAGCTCGTTTACCACCCGAGGAAGTGAGAACTCAAAACACATTAGCTCGTTTACCACCCGAGGAAGTGAGAACTCAAAACACATTAGCTCGTTTACCACCCGAGGAAGTGAGAACTCAAAACACATTAGCTCGTTTACCACCCGAGGAAGTGAGAACTCAAAACACATTAGCTCGTTTACCACCCGAGGAAGTGGGAACTCAAAACACATTAGCTAGTTTGCAAACTTTTAAATATATTGTTGCTATGTATCCATGCAATAGGTATCCATGCAATTCATCTAACAATAACTTTTTTGCGTCCATTCCTCTGCCGGATCGTCTCAATGACTTTCTCTGTTTGTAAAGTGGTGTTATTTCCTCTATATTAACAGAAAATAATTAATATTAACAGTATTATAAAATAATTAGAATACTGAAATAAAGCTGAGAACCTCCTATTTAAAAAAATATATAAACAGAAACTGTAGTTTTTAAAAACGTTGTCTTTCCCACAATTACATTTTGTAATGTTGCTCGACTGTCAGTAATGCTCTTATCAGAATGCATCTCTCCCTTCACTTTGTGTGTAAAAGGGGGGAGTGGGAGCGAAACGGCAGCAGGGCAGATACTTTCATTGCAGGTTAATGTTGTTGTTGACCAAATAATGGTTTTAGTACAAATGCATCTACAGAAACGTAGCCTAATCACAGAAATTGCCGACATTAAGAAGTAAAATTGCTTCCGTAAAGAATAACAACGTTGGTTTCAGTATTTATTTAAAGAATGTTCCGCTCTGAACATTAGTCAGGCAAAGACATTGCTGAAATGAGCTTTAAGACTGCAACATTTCTCTTAGCTTAGGCAAGTCAGTTAAGAACAAACTCTTATTTTCAATGACTGCCTAGGAACTGTGGGTTAACTGCTTGTTCAGAACGACAGATTTGCACCTTGTCAGCCCCCCCCCCCTAATCTCCCCCAATGTGGTTAGGAACCCCCCCCCCCCCCTTATCCCCCCCCAATGTGGTTAGGACCCCCCCCCCCCAATGTGGTTAGGAACCCCCCCCCCCCTTATCCCCCCCCAATGTGGTTAGGACCCCCCCTTATCCCCCCAATGTGGTTAGGAACCCCCCCCCCCTTATCCCCCCCCAATGTGGTTAGGAACCCCCCCCCCCCTTATCCCCCCCAATGTGGTTAGGGACCCCCCCCCCTTATCCCCCCCCAATGTGGTTTGGAACCCCCCCCCCATTATCCCCCCCCAATGTGGTTTGGAACCCCCCCCCATTATCCCCCCAATGTGGTTAGGGAACCCCCCCCCTTATCCCCCCCAATGTGGTTTGGAACCCCCCCCCCCCATTATCCCCCCCAATGTGGTTTGGAACCCCCCCCATCAGCCCCCCCCAATGTGGTTAGGAACCCCCCCCCCCCCTTATCCCCCCCAATGTGGTTAGGAACCCCCCCCCTTATCCCCCCTTATCCCCCCAATGTGGTTTGGAACCCCCCCCCCCCATTATCCCCCCCAATGTGGTTTGGAACCCCCCCCCATTATCCCCCCCAATGTGGTTTGGAACCCCCCCCCCCCATTATCCCCCCCCCTTATCCCCCCCAATATGGTTTGGAACCCCCCCCCCCATTATCCCCCCCAATGTGGTTTGGAACCCCCCCCCATTATCCCCCCCCAATGTGGTTAGGAACCCCCCCCCCCCTTATCCCCCCCAATGTGGTTAGGAACCCCCCCCCCCCCCTTATCCCCCCCCAATGTGGTTAGGAACCCCCCCTTATCCCCCCAATGTGGTTAGGAACCCCCCCCCTTATCCCCCCCAATGTGGTTAGGAACCCCCCCCCCCTTATCCCCCCAATGTGGTTTGGAACCCCCCCCTTATCCCCCCCAATGTGGTTTGGAACCCCCCCCCATTTCCCCCCCCCAATGTGGTTTGGAACCCCCCCCCCCATTTCCCCCCCCAATGTGGTTAGGAACCCCCCCCCCCCCCCCTTATCCCCCCAATGTGGTTAGGAACCCCCCCCCCCCCTTTATCCCCCCCAATGTGGTTAGGAACCCCCCCACCACAACAGTAGATACTGTATGATAGATGCTCCTCTTGTACTACATATTCAGGCCCAGAGGTGGTGCTGTCTGAGGAGGAGGAGGAGGAGGATGTTGACCTGACGCTGCAGAAGAACGACAGCGGGGTGGAGTCGGCTCTGCTCTATGCCAAGGCCTGGTCTAAGTACACCAAAGATCTGCTGGCCTGGGTCGACAAACGCCTGGGACTGGGTTAGTTAGACACATGCATTCACCTGCAAGCATGCACACACGCATGACCTACACACACATACACGGCTCACACATACACACCTGGCTAGAAAATAGCCCAAGCCCAACTCATATCAGTATTTACCTCAGATCTTCAGTCAAAACCTACTAATTAAATAAATGGAATCAAAATGCTGATACTCATTTCATTCTTTTAATTAACAAGTTATGAGTAACACCCAATTCCCCTGGTGTGGAAAACATTATTGTCCCCTTTACACTGGTTGTGCCACCTTTTAGCTGCAAAGACTCCAACCAACCACTTCCAGTAGTTGATCAGTCCACCTTTTAGCAGCAATGACTCCAACCAACCACTTCCTGTAGTTGATCAGTCCACCTTTTAGCTGCAATGACTCCAACCAACCACTTCCTGTAGTTGATCAGTCCACCTTTTAGCAGCAATGACTCCAACCAACCACTTCCTGTAGTTGATCAGGCCACCTTTAGCAGCAATGACTCCAACCAACCACTTCCTGTAGTTGATCAGTCCACCTTTTAGCTGCAATGACTCCAACCAACCACTTCCTGTAGTTGATCAGTCCACCTTTTAGCAGCAATGACTCCAACCAACCACTTCCTATAGTTGATCAGTCCACCTTTAGCAGCAATGACTCCAACCAACCACTTCCTGTAGTTGATCAGTCCACCTTTTAGCAGCAATGACTCCAACCAACCACTTCCTATAGTTGATCAGTCCACCTTTAGCTGCAATGACTCCAAACAACCACTTCCTGTAGTTGATCAGTCCACCTATTAGCTGCAAAGACTCCAACCAACCACTTCCTGTAGTTGATCAGTCCACCTTTGGCTGCAAAGACTCCAACCAACCACTTCCTGTAGTTGATCAGTCCACCTTTTAGCAGCAATGACTCCAACCAACCACTTCCTGTATGTAGTTGATCAGTCCACCTTTTAGCAGCAATGACTCCTGTAGTCACTTCCTGTAGTTGATCAGTCCACCTTTAGCTGCAATGACTCCAACCAAACACTTCCAGTAGTTGTTGATCAGTCTCTCACGTTACTGTGGAGGAATTTACTGTAGCTGCAATGACTCCAAACAACCACTTCCTGTAGTTGTTGATCAGTCTCTCACGTCACTGTGGAGGAATTTTGGCCCAGTCTTCCTTAAGCAGAACTGCTTAAACTGAGCTAGACATCCATGTTAGTGGACATACACTATATATACAAAAGTATGTGGACACGCCTTCAAATTAGTGGATTCGGCTAATTCAGCCACACCTGTTGCTGACTGGTGTATAAAATTGAGCGCACAGCCATGCGATCTCCATAGACAAAAATTGGCAGTAGAATGGCCTTTATTGAAGAGCTCAGTGACTTTTAACGTGGCATCGTCATAGGATGCCACCTTTCCAACAAGTCAGTTCGTCAAATGTCTGCCCTGCTAGATCTGCCCCGGTCAACTGTAAGTGCTATCATTGTGTAGTGGAAACGTCTAGGAGCAACAACGGCTCAGCTGCGAAGTGGTAGGCCACAAAAGCTCACAGAACGGGACCGTTGAGTGCTGAAGCGCATAAAAATCGTCTGTCCTTGTTTGCAACACTCACTACTGAGTTCCAAACTGCCTCTGGAAGCAACGTCAGCAAAATAACTGTTCGTCAGGAGCTTCATGAAATGGGTCTCCGTGGCAGAGCAGCCGCACACAAGCCTAAGATCACCATGCACAATGCCCAGTGTTGGCTGGAGTGGTGTAAAGCTCACCACCATTGGACTCTGTAAACATATTTTCTGGAGTGATGAATCACGCTTCACCATCTGGCAGTTCGATGGAAGAATCTTGGTTTGGCGGATGTCAGAACACTGCCTGCCCGAATGCATAGTGCCAACTGTAAAGTTTGGTGGAGGAGGAATAATGGTCTGGGGCTGTTTTTCATGGTTTGGGCCCCTTAGTTCCAGTGAAGGGAAATCTTAACGCTACATTTTAGTGGATGGACATGCTTACAAATTTGTGAAGCCTGTCAACAACACATCCACTGACTTATCTGCTATATCTCTCCCCCCCAGACATCGAATGTGCCAAGAGCTGTGCCAAAATGGCAGAATCTGCAAAGATGCTTGCGAGTCAACAGGTAATATGTTTTAGAATAATTGAACACAAGCACAGACCACGGATAAACGCTGGGTGTACAAAACATTAGGAACACCTTCCAAGCATTGAATTGCACCCCCCCCCCCCCCCCCCCCCTCTCAGAACAGCCTCAATTCGTCAGGACATGGACTCTACAAGGTGTCCAAAGCGTTCCACAGGGATGCTGGTCCATGTTGACTCCAATGCTTCCCACAGTTGTGTCAAGTTGACTGTTTATTTTCTTTTTTCTTCAAACCAGTGCACCTGGCACCTACCACCATACCCTGTTTAAAGGCACTTCAACATTTTGTCATTCACCCTCTGAATGGCACACATACACAATACATGTCCCAATTATCTCAAAGCTTAAAAAGCCTTCTCTAACCCGTCTCCTCCCCTTCATAAACACTGATTTGAAGTGGATTTAACCTACATTCACCTGGTGTGGTCTGTCATGGAAAGAGCAGGTGTTCCTAATGTTTTGTACACTCAGTGTATCTATGCTTGAAAACTGCAGCTAAACAGACTAAAACATAGCTTACCCTCCTCCTCTTAAACTTAAAGTGCAACTGATGTCAATGAACAACTTCACTGATAGAAAATGTGCATCGATATGCACATGTGCATCGATATGTCAACATTTACTACAAAAATGTTAAATTTGATTCATTTTGGTTCATGAAGTGAGTTCGTCATGACTTACTTGAGGGTTGGGTTTTGATTTTTTTTCAACAATGCCCACTAGCTCGGGATAAACAGCTGCAGTCATTGCTCTCTATCTCTACGGTGAGACAGACTGGTCCAGCAACGAAGTGGATCGGACATAGTTTAAATAAGACGACACGTCGCACATTTTGTCTCTTGAGAAATATTTCACCTTCACTTCATCTTGGCTAGATGTAAAATTGCTCGACTAAAAACCTTGTCAAAATTAATGAAATATTTTCATGAGTTACCTTAGAGATCCTGACTATTTTGAGGAAGTGACCCTCATTTGGTTCCTAATTTGTCTCATGGGGGGAAAAACCCATCAGTATCTGGCTCATCAAACCACATCCCCTGAAATCTCGTTTTTCTTAAATGAGCAACAGAGAAACGTGGAGTCGGTGTGTTCAGTCTCTCTTTTGAACACACGAGAAGAGAATGTGACTAATTATATTTTTCTGTTTGTCTGGCCCACAGGACTACATGCCATTCAGGGAGACCTATATCTCTACGTTTAAGAATGACACAGAGTACAGCCAACTCCTCCTGCAGACTGCCACTGCCCTGCAGACCAACAAATTCATTCAGGTAGGACTGACGCTCTAGAACACATTCCTACGGGTAGGACTGACGCTCTAGAACACAATAGTACAGGTAGGACTGACGCTCTAGAACACACTAGTACAGGTAGGACTGACGCTCTAGAACACACTAGTACAGGTAGGACTGACGCTCTAGAACACACTAGTACAGGTAGGACTGACGCTCTAGAACACATTCCTACAGGTAGGACTGACGCTCTAGAACACATTCCTACAGGTAGGACTGACGCTCTAGAACACATTCCTACAGGTAGGACTGACGCTCTAGAACACATTCCTACAGGTAGGACTGACGCTCTAGAACATTCCTACAGGTAGGACTGACGCTCTAGAACACATTCCTACAGGTAGGCCTGACGCTCTAGAACACATTCCTACAGGTAGGACTGACGCTCTAGAACACATTCATACAGGTAGGACTGACGCTCTAGAACACATTCCTACAGGTAGGACTGACGCTCTAGAACACATTCCTACAGGTAGGACTGACGCTCTAGAACACATTTCTACAGGTAGGCCTAACAAACCTTCAAGACTCAATAATGTAGCGATCGACGGTGATCTGACCTCTGACAAGGCAACATTTTTCATTTGGGTTTATAATTATTTGTGAAAGAAGTGCAATGGACACAATCCTCTATGTTGTGCCTCTTTGTGCGTCCTGTAGCCGCTGTTGTCCAGAAGGACTGAGCTGGACAAACTGAGGAAAGACCTCAACGAGCAGTGGCAGAGAGAACAGAAGAAAATGGTTTGTGAGACTTCTGTCCCTCTGCCTTTCTCTCTGTGTGTGTGTGTGTTACTTCACTCATCTGTTTGTGTGTGTGCGAGTGTGTGTGTGTGTTACCTCACTCACCTGTGTGTATCGCCCCTCTCCCGTCCAGCAAGAGTCCGAGGCGGCGCTGCGTAAGGCCCAGTGGGCCCAGACCCAGAGGACAGACGAGTACCAGAAGGCCCAGTCGTCAGCCAGCCGCTCCCAGGAGGAACAGCCCAGACAGCTGGACAAGAAGAGGAAACTGGAGGAGGAGGCTCTACAGAAGGTATGGAAGAAGGCCTGATCATTTCCAATTAACTGCAGTCAATAGGCTATGCTTTATTTAGAAAAATCTGTTATGTTAAGTTCCTTGATTAAGGGCCCAGCAGCAGTAGGTGAATCTGACCCATTTGCAAGGTCACACCCGCTATAGTTCCCCCAGTCAGCTCTGTGACCGACAACCTTCCAGTTCCTGCTTCTCTAACCTTGAGGTGACCCACCACCCCCTTCTTTTCTAATGTTGTCTCTCCTCCCTGTCTCTCAGGCTGAGGATGCGAGGGACCACTACAGATCCTGTGTAGCTGATGCAGGAGCCAGGAGGGCAGAGCTGGCCAGCACCAAGACAGACATCCTCACTCAGATCAGAGAACTGCTGGCTCAGTGTGACCTCACACTCAAAGCTGTGAGTTTAAAAAAAATATATATATATATATTTTCACCTTTATTTAACCAGGTAGAGCAGTTCACCTTCATTTAACCAGGTAGGTCAGATCACCTTTATTTAACCAGGTAGGCCAGTTGAGAACAAGTTCTCATTTACAACTGCGTCCTGGCCAAGATGAAGCAAAGCAGTGCGACAAAAACAACACAGAAGGCCACAGGATATAGTTATTGATGGATCAGGGACCGTACACAACATGAGCACCAGAGTTTGGGGTTCTCTCCCTAACTGTATATCCCCCTCCCTCCAGGTGACCGTCAACTGGCTCCAGCTGCAGCAGGCCCAGACCGTGCCTCTCCCCGGCCACTACCAGGCCCTGTGTGAAAACGCGAAGATGTACGAGCCTGGACAGAAATACGCAGAGTTTGTCAGAAATCTACCCAAAGATCAGATACACATGGAGTCCTTCTCCGTTGACGGACGGTAAAGTCAATACCACCTCCTTATATCATCCAACTGGCACCCTATTCCCTACATAGTGCACTACTTTACACCAGGACCCAATGGCACCCTATTCCCTATATACTGCACTACTTTAGACCAGAGCCCTATGGAACCTTATTCCCTACATAGTGCACTACTTTACACCAGGACCCAATGGCACCCTATTCCCTATATAGTGCACTACTTAAGACCAGGGCCCTAAGACACCCTATTCTCTATATAGTGCACTACTTTAGACCAGGACCCATATGGGACTTTTTTTCTGCATTGAAAAGTATTTGGCAGGTCGCCCAGGACTAATTATTGGGATGGTAAAAGGTTTTCAGTGTAAACTTAAACAACTAAAATGCATATGCATAAAAAATAATGGAGCTATATATTTATAAATGAGATAATCTGAGAACTATCAATCACAGAAATGAAAGAGTCAGGGAGAATCTCAAATAAAAAAATAATACAAAAATATTATGAATTCAGGATTTTTTTTGTCATGGCATGAGGATTTTGTTGGAAATGTTTGAGTCACTCAGAAAGCATTATTGACTGTGAGTCCTCATCCCCTGTGTTGGTGCTGCTGTCATATAAACCAGGGAAGTCCTCATCCCCTGTGTTGGTGCTGTTGTCATATAAACCAGGGAAGTCCTCATCCCCTGTGTTGGTGCTGCTGTCATATAAACCAGGGAAGTCCTCATCCCCTGTGTTGGTGCTGCTGTCATATAAACCAGGGAAGTCCTCATCCCCTGTGTTGGTGCTGCTGTCATATAAACCAGGGAAGTCCTCATCCCCTGTGTTGGTGCTGTTGTCATATAAACCAGGGAAGTCCTCATCCCCTGTGTTGGTGCTGCTGTCATATAAACCAGGGAAGTCCTCATCCCCTGTGTTGGTGCTGCTGTCATATAAACCAGGGAAGTCCTCATCCCTGTGTTGTTGTCAGCATGTAAACCAGGGAAGTCCTCATCCCCTGTGTTGGTGCTGCTGTCATATAAACCAGGGAAGTCCTCATCCCCTGTGTTGGTGCTGCTGTCATATAAACCAGGGAAGTCCTCATCCCCTGTGTTGGTGCTGCTGTCATATAAACCAGGGAAGTCCTCATCCCCTGTGTTGGTGCTGCTGTCATATAAACCAGGGAAGTCCTCATCCCTGTGTTGTTGTCAGCATGTAAACCAGGGAAGTCCTCATCCCCTGTGTTGTTGCTGCTGTCGGCATGTAAACCAGGGAAGTCCTCATCCCCCGTGTTGGTGCTGCTGTCATGTAAACCAGGGAAGTCCTCATCCCCTGTGTTGTTGCTGCTGTCATGTAAACCAGGGAAGTCTCAAGCATGGGATCGTCTCAAAAATGGGAGTTAAGCTTTCGCCTCGCGTTAGTTTTCAAAAATATTGACTGTCTCTCTGTCTCCCTCCAGGTTTGCTTTGTTCAGCAAGCGTTCGCTGGGCAGCACGAGTTCCCATGGTAACTTGTCCCAGGTGTCCCTGACCTCCGATGACGTCCTGAGTGGGGACGAGGTGGACAGTCCCCTGGGGTCGAGACCTGGGAAGAGGTCCAACAGCGCCACAGACATACAAGGTAGAGTCAGGCAGACATGAAAGTACACAGACATGCATACAAGGTAGAGTAGTATAGTAAAGCACAGTGTAGTAGTATAGTACACCAGTAGTACAATATAGTACACCAGTAGTACAGTATAGTACACCAGGAGTACAATATAGTATACCAGTAGTACAGTATAGTAAAACAGGAGTACAATATAGTACAACACAGTATAGTAGTATAGTACACCAGGAGTACAATATAGTATACCAGTAGTACAGTATAGTACACCATGAGTACAATATAGTACAACACAGTATAGTAGTATAGTACACCAGGAGTACAATATAGTACATCAGGAGTACAATATAGTACACCAGTAGTACAGTATAGTACACCAGGAGTACAATATAGTACACCATGAGTACAATATAGTACACCAGTAGTACAGTATAGTACACCAGGAGTACAATATAGTACATCAGGAGTACAGTATAGTACACCAGGAGTACAATATAGTACATCAGGAGTACAGTATAGTACACCAGGAGTACAATATAGTACAACACTGTATAGTAGTATAGTACACCAGGAGTACAGTATAGTACACCAGTAGTACAGTATAGTACACCAGGAGTACAATATAGTACAACACAGTATAGTAGTATAGTACACCAGTAGTACAGTATAGTACACCAGTAGTACAATATAGTACAACACAGTATAGTACACCAGTAGATCAGTACACCAGTAGTACACTATAGTACAACACAGTATAGTACACCAGTAGTACAGTACACCAGTAGTACAATATAGTACAACACAGTATAGTGCACCAGTAGTACAGCAGTATTACAATGCTGTAAAGAAAAGTAGAAATTTTTTGAGAATCTGGGGACCCATACCAAATCTTTTCAGTCTCCTGAGGGGGAAAAGGTGTGGTCTCTGACCACCTCCCTATCGGCTGTCTCATCGTTGTCGGTGATCACGCCTACCATTGTTGTTGTCAGCAAACTTAATGATGGTGTTGGAGTAGTGCTTGGCCACGAAGTCGTGGGTGAACAGGGAGTACAGGCATGCACCCCTGAGGGGCCCCAGTATTGAGGATCAGCGTGGCAGATGTGTTGTTATACCTACCCTTACCACCTGGGGGCGGCCCGTCAGGAAGTCCAGGATCCAGTTGCAGAGGGATGTGTTTAGTCCCAGAGTCCTTAGCTTACTGATGAACTTTGACGGCACTATGGTGTTGAACGCTGAGCTGTAGTCAATGAATAGCATTCTCACATAGGTGTTCCTTTTGTCCAGGTGGAAAGGGCAGTGTGGAGTGCACCAGTATAGCACAGCACAGTATAATAGTTTTGTAGTTCAGTACACCAGTAGTATAGTACACTGTAGTATAGTATATTAGTACAGTACACCAGTAGTATAGGACACTGTAGTATAGTATATTAGTACAGTACACCAGTAGTATAGGACACTGTAGTATAGTATATTAGTACAGTACGCCAGTAGTATAGTACACTGTAGTATAGTATATTAGTACAGTACACCAGTAGTATAGGACACTGTAGTATAGTATATAGTATATTGGCTCCAGGTCATCTACAAGTCCATGCTAGGTAAAGCTCCGCCTTATCTCAGCTCACTGGTCACGATGGCAACACCCATCCGTAGCACGCGCTCCAGCAGGTGTATCTCACTGATCATCCCTAAAGCCAACACCTCATTTGGCCGCCTTTCGTTCCAGTACTCTGCTGCCTGTGACTGGAACGAATTGCAAAAATCGCTGAAGTTGGAGACTTTTATCTCCCTCACCAACTTCAAACATCACTATCTGAGCAGCTAACCGATCGCTGCAGCTGTACATAGTCTATTGGTAAATAGCCCACCCTTTTTCACCTACCTCCTCCCCATACTGTTTTTATTTATTTACTTTTCTGGTCTTTTGCACACCAATATCTCTACCTGTACATGACCATCTGATCATTCATCACTCCAGTGTTAATCTGCAAAATTGTAATTATTTGCCTACCTCCTCATGCCTTTTGCACACATTGTATATAGACTCCCCCTTTGTTTTCTACTGTGTTATTGACTTGTTAATTGTTTACTCCATGTGTAACTCTTTGTTGTATGCTCACACTGCTATGCTTTATCTTGGCCAGGTCGCAGTTGTAAATGAGAACTTGTTCTCAACTAGCCTACCTGGTTAAATAAAGGTGTTCTCAACTAGCCTACCTGGTTAAATAAAGGTGTTCTCAACTAGCCTACCTGGTTAAATAAAGGTGTTCTCAACTAGCCTACCTGGTTAAATAAAGGTGTTCTCAACTAGCCTACCTGGTTAAATAAAGGTGTTCTCAACTAGCCTACCTGGTTAAATAAAGGTGTTCTCAACTAGCCTACCTGGTTAAACAAAGGTGTTCTCAACTAGCCTACCTGGTTAAACAAAGGTGAAATAAAATAAATAAAAATAAATAATATTAGTACAGTACACCAGTAGTATAGTACACAGTAGTATAGTATATTAGTACAGTACGCCAGTAGTATGGTACACAGTAGTATAGTATATTAGTACAGTACGCCAGTAGTATGGTACACTGTAGTATAGTATATAGTATATTGGCTCCAGGTCATCTACAAGTCCATGCTAGTAGTATAGGACACTGTAGTATAGTATATTTATACAGTACACTGTAGTATAGTACACTGTAGTATAGTATATTAGTACAGTGCACCAGTAGTATAGTACACTAGTATAGTATATTAGTACAGTACACTGTAGTATAGTACACTGTAGTATAGTATATTTATACAGTACACTGTAGTATAGGACACTGTAGTATAGTATATTAGTACAGTACACCAGTAGTATAGTACACTATAGTATATTAGTACAGTACACCAGCAGTGTGGTGGAGTACACCTGTGTGTATGTATATGTGTTAGGACAAGCTGAATCGCCTGTTGGGGTCACAGAGTTGACTGAACTGATCTGAAGCCGAAGATCTCTAGGAGCCAGGCTACTTTTATATATCTTTTTTTACCAATACCAGATGTCCCAGTTTAGCCTCTATGATGGCAGCCAGTTGGCCCAGACCAGGTGAGGATAGACAATGTGATCTGGTGTCAGATGGATTAGGCTGTTTGGGCAATCGAGTTATGAACAGGTAACAATCTCAAATGATCACCTAACCCCCAGACGCTTTTACCCAAAGCGATTTAGTTAGTGGATTAATCTTAAAATAGCCAGGTGAGACATTTCTCCTCATTTTAAAGTAGCTATCAGCAAAGTCAGAGCTAGTAGGAGACGACAAGAGAGACAGACAGGATCTTATGATCTTAGAGGATCTGAGAAGTATTAGGCTCCCGAGTGGCGCAGCGGTCTAAAGGTACTGCATCTCAGTACTAGATGCGTCACTACAGTCCCTGGTTCGATTCCAGGCTGTATCACATGCGGCGATTGGGAGTCCCATAATTGGCCCAGAGTCGTCCGGATTCGCCCGGGGTAGGCCCGTCATTTGTAAATAACTTGCCTAGTTAAATAAAGGTTAAATACAAGTGTATTTAAAAAAAAATGCAGTATGGGAGCTCTATTTTTTGCCACATTGGTGGGAAATGTTTGATTACAACAACTTTTTTAGTTGTGACAAAGACGTAGGTTTTCCTCTTACAGTTCCTGTTCCACTCTCGTTGGGTGTAGAGGTCTCTCCTCCCGTTGAGAGCCTGGGCATCAGGTAGTTAAGACGAGGGAATGTCTAGTGAGACAGAGAGCGCTAGAGGAAGCAGTGAGTCTCCATCCATGGACGCCCCCACTGCCAGCCCAGGTATGGGAACATGTAGCCCCATCAGTGCTACGGTTCATTATTATTTATCCCAACTAACATGACCCCATTGGCCCCATGTGGGTATTTGGTGGGCAGGGTAGACAGGGGCTAGCCCACACCAGCCGAACACGGGCCTTCGCCCCCGACACGGGCCAGCGCCCCCGACACGGGCCAGCGCCCCCGAACACGGGCCTGCACCCCCGAACACGGGCCTGCGCCCCCGAACACGGGCCTGCGCCCCCGACACGGGCCTTCGCCCCCGACACGGGCCAGCGCCCCCGACACGGGCCAGCGCCCCCGAACACGGGCCTGCGCCCCCGACACGGGCCAGCGCCCCCCGACACGGGCCTACGCCCCCCGACACGGGCCAGCGCCCCCCGACACGGGCCAGCGCCCCCGACACGGGCCTGCGCCCCCCGACAAGGGCCAGCGCCCCCCGACACGGGCCAGCGCCCCCCGACACAGGCCAGCGCCCCCCGACACGGGCTAGCGCCCCCGACACGGGCCAGCGTCCCCGACACGGGCCAGCGCCCCCCGACACAGGCCTGCGCCCCCCCGAACACGGGCCAGCCTATACCAAGCCCAGCTACTTCATAATGTAGAGGCGGGGGCTCATTAGAATCTTTCTGGTCATGGTTTTATAACATGAATTGGCGTGTAAGTTAAAAACAGAACGCAAGTTAATAAGATGGTGTCAGCAAGACAATTGCTGACACCATATAAACCGATGAGGGTTGAGGAACTTTAAGGCCAATTATCTCAGAATATATATATATATATATATATCTCTTTTTCTGCAGATAAATCCCTGTAGTTCTGAGGTCACAGGTTATTTTGGTGTAACCACTACTGTGAGGTTCCATTTGGAAACAGTTGATCTCGCACACTGCCAATAAGGAAGTTAGTCAAAAAATGACTTTGAAGTGCATGTGACATATGATAAACTTTGGAAGTGTAAACAGGCAGCTGATCGTGAAGGGTGGGTTAATTTCAGGATAAGTGAAGGCCTTGGGGCCAACAGCCTTGGCTCATCCAGCTCCACATTGGCCAATATGTTTTGCCCACAATCATGTCAATGTGGACATGTTTGTTGAGTATAATACTAGGTGTATATACGCTGTTAAAACATCTGATGGTTATCTGTCATGTAATAGCAAATGTGTATGTTTGTCAATTTACTAATAACAATTCTACAGGAAAAGAGAATGGTCTGATCTATACAATGACGTTGCTAATTGTTTAATGTGAGTTTTGAGGAAGTTTTTTTTTTAAACTTCCTGTTGTCAGGTGACTTTAAACGCAGACTACCCAGAACCCCCTCCACTGGCACCATGTCCTCAGCAGACGACCTGGACGAGAGACAACCATACTCAGACAACGGTAAGACAGACAGTCAGACAGACAGACAGTCAGTCAGTCAGTCTAAAGAGAAGGTCTGAAGTTGTTTTGGTGTGTCTGCTTGCATGTAACCCTCAGACCAAATTTTTTACTCTGTGCACAGCTGTAGCGAGTGAGATGAGGTGTGTTGGTTTTGGCTTGCGTCCCCAGCTAGCTAGTTCCTGTCTTTAGCCTGACCTCTCTCTCCACAGGAGAATGTGTTTGTTTTTTTGATCAACTGTTCGAGGCGTCAGGGGCTCCGCACGGGTTTTAACCAACTCAATACAACTCTAATTCTGTGCTTTATTATTGTGGATATTCTGGTTTAAGGAACGGATCTGATTAGACCAATATAGGTTGTTGTAATACTTTGTGTGTGTGTGTGTGTATATATATCATTATTGTGTGAAGATTAGCAGAAGTGATATGGCCCGTTTGTTTACAGATAGTTCTATTCTCTCTTTGCTCTCTCTCTTTCTTTGCTCTCTCTCTTTCTTTGCTCTCTCTCTCTTTGCTCTCTCTCTCTCTCTTTGCTCTCTCTCTCTCTCTCTTTGCTCTCCCTCTCTCTCTTTGCTCTCTCTCTCTCTCTCTCTCTTTGCTCTCTCTCTCTTTGCTCTCTCTCTCTCTCTCTCTCTCTCTCTCTCTCTCTCTCTCTCTCTCTCTCTCTCCTCTCTCTCCTCTCTCCTCTCTCTCTCTCTTCTCTCTCTTCTCTCTCTGCTCTCTCACTTCTCTCTCTCTTCTCTGCTCTCTTCTCTCTCTCTCTGCTCTCTCTCTCTCTCTCTTCTCTCTCTGCTCTCTCTCTTCTCTGCTCTCTGCTCTCTCTCTTCTCTCTCTCTTCTCTGCTCTCTTCTCTCTCTGCTCTCTCTCTTCTCTCTCTCTCTCTGCTCTCTCTCTGCTCTCTCTGCTCTCTCTCTCTCTCTGCTCTCTCTGCTCTCTCTCTTCTCTCTCTGCTCTCTCTCTTCTCTGCTCTCTGCTCTCTCTCTTCTCTGCTCTCTTCTCTCTCTCTGCTCTCTCTCTTCTCTCTGCTCTCTCTCTGCTCTCTCTGCTCTCTCTCTCTCTTCTCTCTCTGCTCTCTCTCTTCTCTCTCTCTCTTCTCTGCTCTCTTTTCTCTCTCTCTCTCTCTCTCTCTCTCTCTCTCTCTCTCTCTCTGCTCTCCCTCCCCTCTCAGGTCTGGGTGAGATAGTGACCGAGGCAGACGGTTCCCCTGGTCCGTTTCGTAACGCCCAGATGTCCAAGGCGTCTCAGACACACAAGCTGAGGAAACTCAGAGCGCCGTCTAAGTGCAGGGAGTGTGACAGTCTGGTGGTTTTCCACGGAGCAGAATGTGAAGAGGTAGAAATAAACAGATAGCACACACAAGCTCCTGGGGGGCTGGGGGCTGGGGGGGCTGTTGGGGCTGGCGGGGCTGGTGGCTGCTGTTGGGGCTGCTGGGGGGGCTGTTGGGGCTGGGGGGGCTGTTGGGGCTGGGGGCTGCTGTGGGGGCTGGGGGCTGGTGGTGGGGCTGGGGGCTGCTGGTGGGGCTGGGGGCTGCTGTTGGGGCTGGGGGCTGGTGGGGGGGCTGGGGGCTGGTGGGGGGGCTGGGGGCTGGTGGTGGGGCTGGGGGCTGCTGTTGGGGCTGGGGGGGCTGTTGGGGCCGGGGGGGCTGGTGGGGCTGCTGTTGGGGCTGGTGGGGCTGGGGGCTGCTGGTGGGGCTGGGGGCTGCTGTTGGGGCTGGGGGCTGCTGGTGGGATTAGGGGCTGCTGTTGGGGCAGGGGGCTGCTGGTGGGGCTGCTGTGGGGGCTGGAGGCTGCTGTTGGGGCTGGAGGCTGCTGGTGGGACTGGGGGCTGCTGTTGGGGCTGGGGCTGCTGTTGGGGCTGTTAGGGCTGGGGGCTGCTGTTGGGGCTGGAGGCTGCTGTTGGGGCTGGAGGCTGCTGTTGGGGCTGGGGGCTGCTGGTGGGGCTGGGGACTGCTGTTGGGGCTGTTAGGGCTGGGGGCTCCTGTTGGGGCTGGGGGCAGCTGTTGGTGCTTGGGGCTGCTGGTGGGGCTGGGGGCTGCTGGTAGGGCTGTTGGGGGGGCTGGGGGCTGCTGGTAGGGCTGTTGGGGGGGCTGTTGGGGCTGCTGGTGGGGGGGGGGGCTACTGGGGCTCAAAGTAGAAGATATAAATAATTGCTCCAAAGTGTGGTTCGTACCTGTCACCTTTCCCATGTCTCTCCCTGTCTGTCTCAGTGCTCCCTGGCCTGTCATAAGAAGTGTCTGGAGACCCTGGCCATCCAGTGTGGTCATAAGAGGCTGCAGGGAAGACTACAGCTGTTTGGGATAGACTTCATCCAGGCAGCGAAGAACAGCCCAGATGGGATCCCCTTCATCATCAGGAAGTGTACCTCTGAGATCGAGGGCAGAGCACTCAACCTCAAGGTAAACCAAGGTTAGAAACAAGAGAGAGAGAAAAAACAGCCTGCAGTCTAACTTTGATTTCTAAATGTGAGGTAAAATAATGTTGGGAAGTTATCTATCGCTAAAGACATCTTCCTACATAACGGGCACCTGCAATAGCAGCGGTTTCTTCATCCTGGTCCCGGGGACCATAAAAGGGGTTCCCATTTTAGTTGTTGCCATAGCAATACACTAACGATTCCACTCATCAACTCATCAAACATTTTGTTGATTTTGAATCAGGCTCGCTCAACAACTAAAATGTGAACCCATCCCCAGGATGACAAAACACTGTTAGAGCACTAACTGAATCTGGATCTGGCCAGGGTATCTGTGATGGTATCTGGCCAGGGTATGTGTGATTTAATCTGTCCAGGGTATCTGTGATGGTATCTGGCCAGGGTATGTGTGATGGTATCTGGCCAGGGTATATGTGATTTAATCTGGCCAGGGTATGTGTGATGGTATCTGTCCAGGGTATGTGTGATTAATCTGTCCAGGGTATGTGTGATGGTATCTGGCCAGGGTATGTGTGATGGTATCTGTCCAGGGTATGTGTGATTTAATCTGGCCAGGGTATCTGTGATGGTATCTGGCCAGGGTATCTGTGATGGTATCTGGCCAGGGTATCTGTGATTTAATCTGTCCAGGGTATGTGTGATGGTATCTGTCCAGGGTATGTGTGATGGTATCTGTCCAGGGTATGTGTGATGGTATCTGGCCAGGGTATCTGTGATGGTATCTGGCCAGGGTATGTGTGATGGTATCTGTCCAGGGTATGTGTGATTTAATCTGGCCAGGGTATCTGTGATGGTATCTGTCCAGGGTATATGTGATGGTATCTGTCCAGGGTATATGTGATGGTATCTGTCCAGGGTATCTGTGATGGTATCTGGCCAGGGTATCTGTGATGGTATCTGGCCAGGGTATCTGTGATGGTATCTGGCCAGGGTATGTGTGATGGTATCTGTCCAGGGTATCTGTGATGGTATCTGTCCAGGGTATGTGTGATGGTATCTGGCCAGGGTATGTGTGATGGTATCTTGCCAGGGTATGTGTGATGGTATCTGTCCAGGGTATGTGTGATGGTATCTGGCCAGGGTATCTGTGATGGTATCTGGCCAGGGTATGTGTGATGGTATCTGTCAAGGGTATGTGTGATTTAATCTGTCCAGGGTATATGTGATTTAATCTGTCCAGGGTATGTGTGATGGTATCTGTCCAGGGTATATGTGATGGTATCTGGCCAGGGTATATGTGATGGTATCTGGCCAGGGTGTGTGATTTAATCTGGCCAGGGTATGTGTGATTTAATCTGGCCAGGGTATATATGATGGTATCTGGCCAGGGTATGTGTGATGGTATCTGTCCAGGGTGTATGTGATTTAATCTGTCCAGGGTGTATGTGATTTAATCTGTCCAGGGTATATGTGATGGTATCTGGCCAGGGTATATGTGATTTAATCTGTCCAGGGTATATGTGATTTAATCTGTCCAGGGTATATGTGATGGTATCTGGCCAGGGTATATGTGATTTAATCTGTCCAGGGTATATGTGATTTAATCTGTCCAGGGTATATGTGATGGTATCTGGCCAGGGTATATGTGATTTAATCTGTCCAGGGTATATGTGTGATGGTGTCTGGGCAGGGTGTATGTGATTTAATCTGTCCAGGGTGTATGTGATTTAATCTGTCCAGGGTATATGTGATGGTATCTGTCCAGGGTATATGTGATTTAATCTGTCCAGGGTATATGTGTGATGGTGTCTGGGCAGGGTGTATGTGATTTAATCTGTCCAGGGTGTATGTGATTTAATCTGTCCAGGGTATATGTGATGGTATCTGGCCAGGGTATATGTGATGGTATCTGGCCAGGGTATATGTGATGGTATCTGGCCAGGGTATATGTGTGATGGTATCTGGACAGGGTATGTGTGTGTGTGTGATGGTATCAGGCCAGGGTATGTGTGTGTGTGATGGTATCTGGCCAGGGAATGTGTTGTGTGATGGTATCTGGCCAGGGTATGTGTGTGTGATGGTATCTGGCCAGGGTATGTATGTGTGTGATGGTATCTGGCCAGGTTATATGTGTGTGTGATGGTATCTGGCCAGGGTATGTGTGTGTGTGATGGTATCTGGCCAGGGTATGTGTGTGTGTGATGGTATCTGGCCAGGGTAATTGTGTGTGTGTTGTTATCTGGCCAGGGTATATGTGTGTGTGATGGTATCTGGCCAGGGTATGTGTGTGTGTGATGGTATCTGGCCAGGGTATGTGTGTGTGTGATGGTATCTGGCCAGAGTATGTGTGTGTGTGATGGTATGTGTGTGTGTGATGGTATCTGGCCAGGGTATATGTGTGTGTGATTGTATCTGGCCAGGGTATCTGTGTGTGATGGTATCTGGCCAGGGTATATGTGTGTGTGATGGTATCTGGCCAGGGTATGTGTGTGTGTGATGGTATCTGGCCAGGGTATGTGTGTGTGTGATGGTGTCTGGCCAGGGTATGTGTGTGTGTGATGGTATCTGGCCAGGGTATATGTGTGTGTGATGGTATCTGGCCAGGGTATGTGTGTGTGATGGTATCTGGTCAGGGTATGTGTGTGTGGGATGGTATCTGGCCAGGGTATCTGTGTGTGATGGTATCTGGCCAGGGTATCTGTGTGTGATGGTATCTGTGCCTGACAGTATCTGACATGGCTGTGACTTTGGGGAACTGGTATATTGTGTGTTCTTGTCCAGGGAATCTATCGTGTGAACGGGGCGAAGTCTCGTGTGGAGAAGCTGTGTCAGGCGTTTGAGAACGGCAAGGACCTGGTTGAGCTCTCTGACCTCTCACCCCACGACATCGGCAACGTGCTCAAACTCTACCTGAGACAGGTGGGACAGTCTAAATTCAAATGGGGATAAAGAGCATCCTTGTTTTACACCACTAGATCATTATAATGTAATAATGTACAACACATTTCCCAAAGATATTGATTGATTACTTGATTGATTGATTACTTGATTGATCAATATCTTTTGTAGTTACCAGAGCCGTTGATCCTGTACCGTTACTATAATGACTTCATCGGATTGGCCAAGGCGAGCCAGAGGGTGATCATCGAAGAGAAGGCTGTAGCCAGGGCCCTCCAGGACCAGGGGCGGCCAGGGGGAGAACAACCCCTACCAGGAGGCACCCAGCCTGGTGTAGAGGGAGAGCAGCCTCCCCTGAGAACCAGCCAGCCTGGAGGAGACCAGCCCAGTATCAAACTCAATAGAGTCATCTTTAAGATTAGAGACCTGTTACGACAGCTACCGCCTGCAAACTACAAGACTCTACGCTTCCTCATCGCACACCTACACAGGTAAGAGATGGGTATATACCTACACACTACAGAACCCTTTCCTCATAGCTCACCTACACACTACAGAACCCTTTCCTCGTAGCTCACCTACACACTACAGAACCCTTTCCTCGTAGCTCACCTACACACTACAGAACCCTTTCCTCATAGCTCACCTACACACTACAGAACCCTTTCCTCGTAGCTCACCTACACACTACAGAACCCTTTCCTCGTAGCTCACCTACACACTACAGAACCCTTTCCTCATAGCTCACCTACACACTACAGAACCCTTTCCTCGTAGCTCACCTACACACTACAGAACCCTTTCCTCATAGCTCACCTACACACTACAGAACCCTTTCCTCGTAGCTCACCTACACACTACAGAACCCTTTCCTCGTAGCTCTCCTACACACTACAGAACCCTTTCCTCGTAGCTCTCCTACACACTACAGAACCCTTTCCTCGTAGCTCACCTACACACTACAGAACCCTTTCCTCGTAGCTCACCTACACACTACAGAACCCTTTCCTCGTAGCTCACCTACACACTACAGAACCCTTTCCTCGTAGCTCACCTACACACTACAGAACCCTTTCCTCGTAGCTCTCCTACACACTACAGAACCCTTTCCTCGTAGCTCACCTACACACTACAGAACCCTTTCCTCGTAGCTCACCTACACACTACAGAACCCTTTCCTCGTAGCTCTCCTACACACTACAGAACCCTTTCCTCATAGCTCACCTACACACTACAGAACCCTTTCCTCATAGCTCTCCTACACACTACAGAACCCTTTCCTCATAGCTCTCCTACACACTACAGAACCCTTTCCTCATAGCTCACCTACACACTACAGAACCCTTTCCTCGTAGCTCACCTACACACTACAGAACCCTTTCCTCATAGCTCTCCTACACACTACAGAACCCTTTCCCTCATAGCTCTCCTACACACTACAGAACCCTTTCCTCATAGCTCACCTACACACTACAGAACCCTTTCCTCATAGCTCACCTACACACTACAGAACCCTTTCCTCATAGCTCTCCTACACACTACAGAACCCTTTCCTCGTAGCTCACCTACACAGGTAAGAGATGGGTATATACCTACACACTACAGAACCCTTTCCTCATAGCTCACCTACACACTACAGAACCCTTTCCTCGTAGCTCACCTACACACTACAGAACCCTTTCCTCGTAGCTCTCCTACACACTACAGAACCCTTTCCTCGTAGCTCACCTACACACTACAGAACCCTTTCCTCGTAGCTCACCTACACACTACAGAACCCTTTCCTCGTAGCTCACCTACACACTACAGAACCCTTTCCTCATAGCTCTCCTACACACTACAGAACCCTTTCCTCGTAGCTCACCTACACAGGTAAGAGATGGGTATATACCTACACACTACAGAACCCTTTCCTCGTAGCTCACCTACACACTACAGAACCCTTTCCTCGTAGCTCTCCTACACACTACAGAACCCTTTCCTCATAGCTCACCTACACACTACAGAACCCTTTCCTCATAGCTCTCCTACACACTACAGAACCCTTTCCTCATAGCTCTCCTACACACTACAGAACCCTTTCCTCATAGCTCACCTACACACTACAGAACCCTTTCCTCGTAGCTCACCTACACACTACAGAACCCTTTCCTCATAGCTCTCCTACACACTACAGAACCCTTTCCCTCATAGCTCTCCTACACACTACAGAACCCTTTCCTCATAGCTCACCTACACACTACAGAACCCTTTCCTCATAGCTCACCTACACACTACAGAACCCTTTCCTCATAGCTCTCCTACACACTACAGAACCCTTTCCTCGTAGCTCACCTACACAGGTAAGAGATGGGTATATACCTACACACTACAGAACCCTTTCCTCATAGCTCACCTACACACTACAGAACCCTTTCCTCGTAGCTCACCTACACACTACAGAACCCTTTCCTCGTAGCTCTCCTACACACTACAGAACCCTTTCCTCGTAGCTCACCTACACACTACAGAACCCTTTCCTCGTAGCTCACCTACACACTACAGAACCCTTTCCTCGTAGCTCACCTACACACTACAGAACCCTTTCCTCATAGCTCTCCTACACACTACAGAACCCTTTCCTCGTAGCTCACCTACACAGGTAAGAGATGGGTATATACCTACACACTACAGAACCCTTTCCTCATAGCTCACCTACACACTACAGAACCCTTTCCTCATAGCTCACCTACACACTACAGAACCCTTTCCTCGTAGCTCACCTACACACTACAGAACCCTTTCCTCGTAGCTCTCCTACACACTACAGAACCCTTTCCTCGTAGCTCACCTACACACTACAGAACCCTTTCCTCGTAGCTCACCTACACACTACAGAACCCTTTCCTCGTAGCTCACCTACACACTACAGAACCCTTTCCTCGTAGCTCACCTACACACTACAGAACCCTTTCCTCATAGCTCACCTACACACTACAGAACCCTTTCCTCGTAGCTCACCTACACACTACAGAACCCTTTCCTCGTAGCTCACCTACACACTACAGAACCCTTTCCTCATAGCTCACCTACACACTACAGAACCCTTTCCTCGTAGCTCACCTACACACTACAGAACCCTTTCCTCATAGCTCACCTACACACTACAGAACCCTTTCCTCGTAGCTCACCTACACACTACAGAACCCTTTCCTCGTAGCTCTCCTACACACTACAGAACCCTTTCCTCGTAGCTCTCCTACACACTACAGAACCCTTTCCTCGTAGCTCACCTACACACTACAGAACCCTTTCCTCGTAGCTCACCTACACACTACAGAACCCTTTCCTCGTAGCTCACCTACACACTACAGAACCCTTTCCTCGTAGCTCACCTACACACTACAGAACCCTTTCCTCGTAGCTCTCCTACACACTACAGAACCCTTTCCTCGTAGCTCACCTACACACTACAGAACCCTTTCCTCGTAGCTCACCTACACACTACAGAACCCTTTCCTCGTAGCTCTCCTACACACTACAGAACCCTTTCCTCATAGCTCACCTACACACTACAGAACCCTTTCCTCATAGCTCTCCTACACACTACAGAACCCTTTCCTCATAGCTCTCCTACACACTACAGAACCCTTTCCTCATAGCTCACCTACACACTACAGAACCCTTTCCTCGTAGCTCACCTACACACTACAGAACCCTTTCCTCATAGCTCTCCTACACACTACAGAACCCTTTCCCTCATAGCTCTCCTACACACTACAGAACCCTTTCCTCATAGCTCACCTACACACTACAGAACCCTTTCCTCATAGCTCACCTACACACTACAGAACCCTTTCCTCATAGCTCTCCTACACACTACAGAACCCTTTCCTCGTAGCTCACCTACACAGGTAAGAGATGGGTATATACCTACACACTACAGAACCCTTTCCTCATAGCTCACCTACACACTACAGAACCCTTTCCTCGTAGCTCACCTACACACTACAGAACCCTTTCCTCGTAGCTCTCCTACACACTACAGAACCCTTTCCTCGTAGCTCACCTACACACTACAGAACCCTTTCCTCGTAGCTCACCTACACACTACAGAACCCTTTCCTCGTAGCTCACCTACACACTACAGAACCCTTTCCTCATAGCTCTCCTACACACTACAGAACCCTTTCCTCGTAGCTCACCTACACAGGTAAGAGATGGGTATATACCTACACACTACAGAACCCTTTCCTCGTAGCTCACCTACACACTACAGAACCCTTTCCTCGTAGCTCTCCTACACACTACAGAACCCTTTCCTCATAGCTCACCTACACACTACAGAACCCTTTCCTCATAGCTCTCCTACACACTACAGAACCCTTTCCTCATAGCTCTCCTACACACTACAGAACCCTTTCCTCATAGCTCACCTACACACTACAGAACCCTTTCCTCGTAGCTCACCTACACACTACAGAACCCTTTCCTCATAGCTCTCCTACACACTACAGAACCCTTTCCCTCATAGCTCTCCTACACACTACAGAACCCTTTCCTCATAGCTCACCTACACACTACAGAACCCTTTCCTCATAGCTCACCTACACACTACAGAACCCTTTCCTCATAGCTCTCCTACACACTACAGAACCCTTTCCTCGTAGCTCACCTACACAGGTAAGAGATGGGTATATACCTACACACTACAGAACCCTTTCCTCATAGCTCACCTACACACTACAGAACCCTTTCCTCGTAGCTCACCTACACACTACAGAACCCTTTCCTCGTAGCTCTCCTACACACTACAGAACCCTTTCCTCGTAGCTCACCTACACACTACAGAACCCTTTCCTCGTAGCTCACCTACACACTACAGAACCCTTTCCTCGTAGCTCACCTACACACTACAGAACCCTTTCCTCATAGCTCTCCTACACACTACAGAACCCTTTCCTCGTAGCTCACCTACACAGGTAAGAGATGGGTATATACCTACACACTACAGAACCCTTTCCTCATAGCTCACCTACACACTACAGAACCCTTTCCTCATAGCTCACCTACACACTACAGAACCCTTTCCTCGTAGCTCACCTACACACTACAGAACCCTTTCCTCGTAGCTCTCCTACACACTACAGAACCCTTTCCTCGTAGCTCACCTACACACTACAGAACCCTTTCCTCGTAGCTCACCTACACACTACAGAACCCTTTCCTCGTAGCTCACCTACACACTACAGAACCCTTTCCTCGTAGCTCTCCTACACACTACAGAACCCTTTCCTCGTAGCTCTCCTACACACTACAGAACCCTTTCCTCGTAGCTCTCCTACACACTACAGAACCCTTTCCTCGTAGCTCTCCTACACACTACAGAACCCTTTCCTCATAGCTCTCCTACACACTACAGAACCCTTTCCTCGTAGCTCACCTACACACTACAGAACCCTTTCCTCGTAGCTCACCTACACACTACAGAACCCTTTCCTCGTAGCTCACCTACACACTACAGAACCCTTTCCTCGTAGCTCACCTACACACTACAGAACCCTTTCCTCGTAGCTCACCTACACACTACAGAACCCTTTCCTCGTAGCTCACCTACACACTACAGAACCCTTTCCTCGTAGCTCACCTACACACTACAGAACCCTTTCCTCGTAGCTCACCTACACACTACAGAACCCTTTCCTCGTAGCTCACCTACACACTACAGAACCCTTTCCTCGTAGCTCACCTACACACTACAGAACCCTTTCCTCGTAGCTCTCCTACACACTACAGAACCCTTTCCTCGTAGCTCACCTACACACTACAGAACCCTTTCCTCGTAGCTCTCCTACACACTACAGAACCCTTTCCTCATAGCTCACCTACACACTACAGAACCCTTTCCTCATAGCTCTCCTACACACTACAGAACCCTTTCCTCATAGCTCACCTACACACTACAGAACCCTTTCCTCGTAGCTCACCTACACACTACAGAACCCTTTCCTCATCGCACACCTACACAGGTAAGAGATGGGTATATACCTACACACTACAGAACCCTTTCCTCGTAGCTCACCTACACACTACAGAACCCTTTCCTCGTAGCTCACCTACACACTACAGAACCCTTTCCTCATAGCTCACCTACACACTACAGAACCCTTTCCTCGTAGCTCACCTACACAGGTAAGATATGGGTAGAAATGCACAAAGGCACACACATACCAAACCAAGGTTATTGTAGTTTTGTGTTTTTATATTTGATTGTATTTAGAATCGTTTATAAAAAAAATGTTTTATTTTCAGTTTTCTGACTTCATTAACTAGGTTTTATTCAGTTTTAGTTTGATAAAATACATTCCTATTTAATTTCAGTTGTTGTGTTAGAGACAGAAAGTAGCTTCTGCGTGGGAGGCCTCGAGTCATTTATGTGTTTTTGGGGGAGGATGTCGGATTCTCTTGGACATTTCCGATACAAAACCTTTGCAGTGGTTTTAGTGAAGGTAGATGATGTAAACTTGCAAAATGCACTCCTTAAAAATAACTTCTGCGTTCTCCATCTAGCTAGCTACTACTTTGTCTGCCGGGGATGTTGACGCTAGGGTAGCAAGCTGATAAGGCCGTGCCGTCATCGGATAAGGCAATGACTCGCTTCCCTGTTCCATAGAGATGTATAAGAGATCATTATATGGAAATAACCTGTTTATGCATGGGCTTCCACCATTTTAAAGTAGTCAACTGGGTGAGGGTTTCCTATTGGTTGAGAGTGATCAGCCAATGATCAGAGAACATCGTCTTCTTCAAATGGGTTAGCCAAGCTGTATCACCGCCATCTAGTGGCTACAATAAATTAATGACAAGATTTGATTTCAGACTTTTCAAACATAAAAATAAGGAAATGTACTCAATGGCACAGATACAATGTTGCCATCTCAATATATATATATATATATATGCCCTGTTCTGACTGACACAGGAACTTGTGCAGACAAGACGTGCATGCTGGAACCATAGATATATATATATATATATATATACTGCTCAAAAAAATAAATGGAACACTTAAACAACACAATGTAACTCCAGGTCAATCACACTTCTGTGAAATCAAACTGTCCACGTAGGAAGCAACACTGATTGACAATAAATTTCACATGCTGTTGTGCAAATGGAATAGACAACATGTGGAAATTATAGGCAATTAACAACACACCCCCAATAAAGGAGAGGTTCTGCAGGTGGGGACCACAGACCACTTCTCAGTTCCTATGCTTCCTGGCTGATGTTTTGGTCACTTTTGAATGCTGGCGGTGCTTTCACTCTAGTGGTAGCATGAGACGGAGTCTACAACCCACACAAGTGGCTCAGGTAGTGCAGCTCATCCAGGATGGAACATCAATGCGAGCTGTGGCAAGAAGGTTTGCTGTGTCTGTCAGCGTAGTGTCCAGACTATGGAGGCGCTACCAGGAAACAGGCCAGTACATCAGGAGACGTGGAGGAGGCCGTAGGAGGGCAACAACCCAGCAGCAGAACCACTACCTCCGCCTTTGTGCAAGGAGGAGCAGGAGGAGCACTGCCAGAGCCCTGCAAAATGACCTCCAGCAGGCCACAAATGTGCATGTGTCTGCTCAAACGGTCAGAAACAGACTCCATGAGGGTGGTATGAGGGCCCGACGTCCACAGGTGGGGGTTGTGCTTACAGCCCAACACCGTGCAGGACGTTTGGCATTTGCCAGAGAACACCAAGATTGGCAAATTCGCCACTGGCACCCTGTGCTCTTCACAGATGAAAGCAGGTTCACACTGAGCACATGTGACACCATAGTACCCTCCACGCTCGTCATCAAGCTCGAGACCCTGGGTCTCGACCCCACCCTGTGCAACTGGGTACTGGACTTCCTGACGGGCCACCCCCAGGTGGTGAGGGTAGGCAACAACATCTCCACCCCGCTGATCCTCAACACTGGGGCCCCACAAGGGTGCGTTCTGAGCCCTCTCCTGTACTCCCTGTTCACCCACGACTGCGTGGCCACGCACGCCTCCAACTCAATCATCAAGTTTGCGGACACAACAGTGGTAGGCTTGATTACCAACAACGACGAGACGGCCTACAGGGAGGAGGTGAGGGCCCTCGGAGTGTGGTGTCAGGAAAATAACCTCACACTCAACGTCAACAAAACTAAGGAGATGATTGTGAACTTCAGGAAACAGCAGAGGGAACACCCCCCTATCCACATCGATGGAACAGTAGTGGAGAGGGTAGCAAGTTTTAAGTTCCTCGGCATACACATCACAGACAAACTGAATTGGTCCACCCACACAGACAGCATCGTGAAGAAGGCGCAGAAGCGCCTCTTCAACCTCAGGAGGCTGAAGAAATGTGGCTTGTCACCAAAAGCACTCACAAACTTCTACAGATGCACAATCGAGAGCATCCTGGCGGGCTGTATCACCGCCTGGTATGGCAACTGCTCCGCCCACAACCGTAAGGCTCTCCAGAGGGTAGTGAGGTCTGCACAACGCATCACCGGGGGCAAACTACCTGCCCTCCAGGACCCCTACACAACCCGATGTTACAGGAAGGCCATAAAGATCATCAAGGACAACAACCACCTGAGCCACTGCCTGTTCACCCCGCTATCATCCAGAAGGCGAGGTCAGTACAGGTGCATCAAACCTGGGACCGAGAGACTGAAAAACAGCTTCTATCTCAAGGCCATCAGACTGTTAAACAGCCACCACTAACATTGAGTGGCTGCTGCCAACACACTGACTCAACTCCAGCCACTTTAATAATGGGAATTGATGGGAAATGATGTCAAATATATCACTAGCCACTTTAAACAATGCTACCTAATATAATGTTTACATACCCTACATTATTCATCTCATATGTATATGTATATACTGTACTCTATCATCTACTGCATCCTTATGTAATACATGTATCACTAGCCACTTTAACTATGCCACTTTGTTTACATACTCATCTCATATGTATATACTGTACTCGATACCATCTACTGTATCTTGCCTATGCCGCTCTGTACCATCACTCATTCATATATCTTTATGTACATATTCTTTATCCCCTTACACTTGTGTGTGTGTATAAGACAGTAGTTTTGGAATTGTTAGTTAGATTACTTGTTGGTTATTACTGCATTGTCGGAACTAGAAGCACAAGCATTTCGCTACACTCGCATTAACATCTGCTAACCATGTGTATGTGACAAATAAAATTTGATTTGATTTGACAGACGTGAGAGTCTGGAGACGCCGTGGAGAACGTTCTGCTGCCTGCAACATCCTCCAGCATGACCGGTTTGGCGGTGGGTCAGTCATGGTGTGGGGTGGCATTTCTTTGGGCGGCCGCACAGCCCTCCATGTGCTCGCCAGAGGTAGCCTGACTGCCATTAGGTACCGAGATGAGATCCTCAGACCCCTTGTGAGACCATATGCTGGTGCGGTTGGCCCTGGGTTCCTCCTAATGCAAGACAATGCTAGACCTCATGTGGCTAGAGTGTGTCAGCAGTTCCTGCAAGAGGAAGGTATTGATGCTATGGACTGGCCCGACCCTTCCCCAGACCTGAATCCAATTGAGCACATCTGGGACATCATGTCTCGCTCCATCCACCAACGCCACGTTGCACCACAGACTGTCCAGGAGTTGGCGGATGCTTTAGTCCAGGTCTGGGAGGAGATCCCTCAGGAGACCATCCGCCACCTCAGCAGGAGCATGCCCAGGCATTGTAGGGAGGTCATACAGGCACGTGGAGGCCACACACACTACTGAGCCTTATTTTGACTTGTTTTATAAGGACATTACGTCAAAGTTGGATCAGCCTGTAGTGTGGTTTTCCACTTTAATTTTGAGTGTGACTCCAAATCCAGACCTCCATGGGTTGATAAATTTGATTTCCATTGATCATTTGTGTGATTTTGTTGTCAGCACATTCAACTATGTAATGAAAAAAGTATTTAATAAGAATATTTCATTCATTCAGATCTAGGATGTGTTATTTTAGTGTTCCCTTTATTTATAGTATATAGAGGACAAAGCCAGTTTTAGCATGGGCAGCACCATTGAAGACTTTCACCATTTTGAAGTAGTCAACTGGGTGGGACTTCTTATGTGTTAAGGAAGGATCACATAATTCCATCCAGGTCATCAGGAGGGATTAGCCAATCACCATCCTGGTCTTTATGCCTGTTCAGACAACACCCTCCAGGGGGCAGTAAATCACCACCCTGGTCTTTATACCTGTTCAGACAACACCCTCCAGGGGGCAGTGTGCACCCTTTCAGGTTTATTTACCAACTCATGGAAGTTGTAGGAAAAGAAAACACATGCACATTTGGGCTACTTCAAAATGGAGATTGCCTCAATAGCCATAATCTCGCCCACCAGCCTCTGTCGAACGGGACTTGACTGGAAGCCTATGGCAGGAGCGGATAAAACAACCGCTGGTTTTAATTGGCTGATCTTTCTCTGTCCATCACCATCTAGCTCAACCCTTAGATCCTCCCCTTTAGTGTGCCGCATCCAGGGGCCAATATTGTTTTAATTAGCTGATCTCTCTGTCCATCACTATCTAGGACAACCCTTAGAACCTCCCCAATCCAGGGGCCAGTATTGTTTTAATTGGCTGATCTCTCTGTCCATCACTATCTAGGACAACCCTTAGAACCTCCCCCATCCAGGGGCCAGTATGGTTTTAATTGGCTGATCTCTCTGTCCATCACTATCTATTTGTGTTTGTGTGCAACTCGGTTGGCTTGTGCCATATGAATATTCTCTTTCTCGATAATAAACCTCCTTTTCTCTCAAATTCACAGCTTCGTTTTCTAGTATCTTCTAAGAAGAGTCCAACACTTTTTCACAAACTGCCAGTGGCAAGCCATCTCCTACAGAGATGGGTCCAACTATCCCCTCCAGTGCTTTACGGTAGTCATAGCGTTCCAAATCGTTGCCATTGGTGCTGGGATAGTGTTCTGCACAACCACAACATCATTCTGCCTTTGCTGGCATGTCTTACCTTTTTATATTTGAAGACAGTATACATCGTGTTACAGGACGACTAGCAGAGTTACGCTGACTAACTATTAGTATGAACGGTGATATCGAAGATGGTTCAATAGTTTAGAAACTCTGGGGCCAGGTGTTCCTGCTACCTCAGTGGTTTAGAAACTCTGGGGCCAGGTGTTCCTGCTACCTCAGTGGTTTAGAAACTCTGGGGCCAGGTGTTCCTGCTACCTCAGTGGTTTAGAAGCTCTGGGGCCAGGTGTTCCTGCTACCTCAGTGGTTTAGAAACTCTGGGGCCAGGTGTTCCTGCTACCTCAGTGGTTTAGAAACTCTGGGGCCAGGTGTTCCTGCTACCTCAGTGGTTTAGAAGCTCTGGGGCCAGGTGTTCCTGCTACCTCAGTGGATTAGAAACTCTGGGGCCAGGTGTTCCTGCTACCTCAGTGGTTTAGAAACTCTGGGGCCAGGTGTTCCTGCTACCTCAGTGGTTTAGAAGCTCTGGGGCCAGGTGTTCCTGCTACCTCAGTGGTTTAGAAACTCTGGGGCCAGGTGTTCCTGCTACCTCAGTGGTTTAGAAACTCTGGGGCCAGGTGTTCCTGCTACCTCAGTGGTTTAGAAGCTCTGGGGCCAGGTGTTCCTGCTACCTCAGTGGATTAGAAACTCTGGGGCCAGGTGTTCCTGCTACCTCAGTGGTTTAGAAACTCTGGGGCCAGGTGTTCCTGCTACCTCAGTGGTTTAGAAGCTCTGGGGCCAGGTGTTCCTGCTACCTCAGTGGATTAGAAACTCTGGGGCCAGGTGTTCCTGCTACCTCAGTGGTTTAGAAACTCCGGGGCCAGGTGTTCCTGCTACCTCAGTGGTTTAGGAACTCCGGGCCAGGTGTTCCTGCTACCTCAGTGGATTAGAAACTCTGGGGCCAGGTGTTCCTGCTACCTCAGTGGTTTAGAAACTCCGGGCCAGGTGTTCCTGCTTGAAAATCTATGGCAGGAGCTGAAAATAGCTGCCAAAAAATGATCAACAATACAAACTTGACAGAGCTTGAATATTTTTTTTAAAGAATAATGTGATATTGTACAATCCAGGTGTGTAAAAGCTCTTAAGAGACTTACCCATAAAGACTCATAGCTCTTAGGGACTTACTCAGAAAGACTCACAGCTCTTAGAAACTTACCCATAAAGACTCACAGCTGTAACCGCTGTCAAAGGTGATTCTAACATGTTTTGACTCAGGGGTGTGAATACTTATGTAAATGAGATATTTCTGTTTTGTTTCTCTTCATTTTTAATAAATGTGAGGGAAAAAAATCACTTTCATTGTGTATATTATGTAGATTGGTGAGGAAAAGGCTGTAACAGGGAACACATCAAGCAGTATCCCTTCCTGACTGTCTATAGTCGACACCAATCTCTCCCCTCCCCCAGAGACTCATATTAGGAAGTCATATCCTTCATCTGTAAATATTATTTTATATATTGTTATTCTTAATCTGTTAATATTGTATTAATATGTACCTCTTCTCTCAGAGTGACAGAGCAGGCGGAGGAAAACAAGATGACAGCCAGTAATCTGGGTATTATTTTCGGCCCTACGCTGGTCAAACCACGACAGACTGATGCAGAGGTTTCCCTGTCTTCTCTGGTTGATTACCCTTACCAGGTGTGTACCTGGGGACTTATCATTTCGTTATCCAGTCTATGACCTATCAATAACTCTTGTAATGAAAAGCGCTATATAAATTAAATGTATTGTTATGATAAGTGACCTGTGACCTTTTATAAATCAAAATGATCACCTTAGTTTTTTGCTCCTTTATTTCTTGATGACGTTTATCCTCCCAGTCACTGATGGTGGAGTTGCTGGTACGTCACTTCCAGATGATCTTTGACGTGGCCAGCCCCGTCTCCTCCATGGCGGACCAGACCTCCACCCGACTCACCCTTCAGGAGGAGCAGAGACTCAGCCTTCGCTCCGTCTCCCTCCTCGACATCAAGGAGGTGAGGAGGTCCAAGTGTCTTGAATGAGTCAATCATTTCTGCAAAGTCCGACCCATTGCAGAGGAGATGAACTGGAGTCTGAGGAAACCCACATCACTTAATTAAGGGGTTATTTATTATATCAATCAAAGGTGGCAATTGTACGAGGCAGGTAAGGTTGTACGAGGCGGGTAAAGGTTGTACCGGGCGGGTAAGGTTGTACCGGGCGGGTAAGTTTGTACCGGGCGGGTATGGTTGTACCGGGCGGGTAAGGTTGAACCGGGCGGGTAAGGTTGTACGAGGCGGGTAAGGTTGTACGAGGTGGGTAAGGTTGTACGAGGCGGGTAAGGTTGTACGAGGTGGGTAAGGTTGTACGAGGCGGGTAAGGTTGTACCGAGCGGGTAAGGTTGTACCGGGCGGGTAAGGTTGTACCGGGCGGGTAAGGTTGTACGAGGCGGGTAAGGTTGTACGAGGCGGGTAAGGTTGTACGAGGCGGGTAAGGTTGTACGAGGCGGGTAAGGTTGTACCGAGCGGGTAAGGTTGTACCGGGCGGGTAAGGTTGTACGGGGTGGGTAAGGTTGTACGAGGCGGGTAAGGTTGTACGAGGCGGGTAAGGTTGTACCGGGCGGGTAAAGGTTGTATGAGGCGGGTAAGGTTGTATTTAAAGATTGACCACCTTGGTAAGAATCAATTGACTGTTTGGCTTTGTTGTGGTTCTTTAGTCGTTCCTAACCCTTTTGCCCTGTTACCAAGCAGAGCACCAAAGTCTGCAAGAGACACTCGTCGGTCATCCCATCCTCTCATATCCTGGATGAGGAGAAGACAGGAAGGACTGGACCAGACAGGAGAGAGTTAACAGCCCTGGAGAGGCTCAACGGCGTCGGCTCTGCTGCTGCTGGTGCTCCCAAGGTTTGTTTCTGAGTGAGAGACTTAGTTAGTTATGAAATGTATTTGACAGAAGGACAGTGCATATTAATCATCATTGCAACATCAACAGGTTCAACGTCATTGCTAAAGTGTCAGAGTTAGGAATCAGCAACGAAGCTCATTTCTGTCTGTTTTGTCCCATAGGTGCAGAGGTCTACCCTTGTGTTTGGCCGTCCCAGCATCAATCTCTCCTCCTCTACCTCCTCTACGGCCCCTCGGGTCCAACTTCGCTCCCAGCGCTCGAGAATACTGTTCCGACCAATCAGCATGCCCTTGGAGCGCCTGCCCCTCCCCACCCCCTCCCAGGTGAACACATCACTTTAATATTTTCTTTTAGGAAAATATACTGGAATTGTCTTCTGATGGTTTTTAATGTTGTGTAGTATTGCTCTTTTTAATTTCTGTGGCTGTAAGTACGATAAACCTGCAGTATTTCCCTTCATGAGGATTAATTAAGTACAATCTCATCTCTCAGGTCGTTGAGACGAACAACCAGAACACCAACGACGCCGCCATGTTGGATCCCACCGCTGACTCCATCACGGAGTCGGCCGAGCCGGAGAAGGAAACGCCTCGGATTGGTGAGGGGTCAAGGGTCAGTACCTACTTTATCACACCCTTCAATCCCCAGGCCGTGCAGCGTAGGACCTGGGACAGAAAGTACAAACACTATGATGTCACGCCGCGCACCGCCATGATCATGGCTAATTTACCGCCTGCCGGTGCTGGCCCCGGAACACAGCCGACGATGCCGACACAACCATCCGTATCTGGGCCGACTAGCTCTGCTCTCCCATCCAGTGGAAGTGTCGGCACCATATTCACCAACAGCCCTTACATGTTATCGGGGAAGGCTGGCCAGACGTCCAGAAGAGACAGAGAGGAGACAAAGGACAGGCCTAACTCTGCTGCTGGAGGTGGTGGGGAGACTAGAACCTCTACCAACTCCCCCATAGCGTTCAGACAACCAAGGAATCTGCAGCCTCCGCCCGGAACCTTCTACAAGCCTCCTGGTGGTTCTTCAGCCACAAGAGGGTGGCCATCATCAAGTACCTCTGGGACCACTAGCCCCATCAATATGTCCCCAACCCCTACTGTTAAAACCTCTTCCCCGACCACCTCTACTGTTAAAACCTCTTCCCCGACCTCTCCTACTGTTAAAACCTCTTCCCCGACCATCTCTACTGTTAAAACCTCTTCTCCTACTGTTAAAACCTCTTCCCCGACCTCTCCTACTGTTAAAACCTCTTCCCCGACCTCTCCTACTGTTAAAACCTCTTCCCCGACCTCTCCTACTGTTAAAACCTCTTCCCTGACCTCTCCTACTGTTAAAACCTCTTCCCCGACCTCTCCTACTGTTAAAACCTCTTCCCTGACCTCTCCTACTGTTAAAACCTCTTCCCCGACCTCTCCTACTGTTAAAACCTCTTCCCCGACCTCTCCTACTGTTAAAACCTCTTCCCCGACTTCTCCTACTGCTCTCCTCCTCCTCGCTTCCTCCCATTCCTCCACCATTACTTCCTCCACTACCCCTATGGTTACCACCGCCACCCTTCAGACCTCAAACCTCCCCATACACTGTCCACAGGACTCAGTGGACAGCTCTGTTAGTGTTGACCCTGAGGTTGAGACCTCCGCTGACCTTCTACCTCCCCGGTCCCCTCCCCCCAGCAGCCCAGAGGACCTCAGCCCCACTGAGGCCAAACCGCTGCACCAAAGATTGAGACCCCGGCCCAAACCCAGCGCTCCCGGCGAGGCCCACTTTGTCTGAACCGTGATGTCATCGCACACAGCTGGGGAAACAGAAAACAACAACAACAACAGCCAGCAACAGCATTGGCCAAGACTTCCAATGATAATGGCCACGTTCCTGCCCGACGACGCACAGTCCGTGACGTGGCACACCACCATAGGCAGGCATTACTTTACATCAACCAATCTCTTTCCTCCCTTTGCGTGGCTCTAGGGAAACAGAGGTGGTTTGTTGGGGGGGGAAACCCCAACAGTGCGCCGTATTGAATTACTGTTGAAGTCTGTAAGCAGGAAGTCTCCCCACTGTGGATGATGTCATATTGCCGTGTCTCCTTCTTCTACAGCCCAAATAAAACAGTTTTTATATATGTGTGTCTGTAAATCATTTCTACAGTGTCTCTGTGCCAGATTGTATATTGGGAAAATAACTATTATTTTGATGTCAGAAGGAGTGTGAAAGGTAGACCAGGAAAGTGTTACCTACATGTGTTTTAATATATTATAGTGTCGGGCCAGTAACCGAAAGGTTGCTGGATCGAATCCCCGAGATGACAAGGTAAAAATCGCCTCTGAACAAGGCAGTTATAACCCACTGTTCCCCGGGCGCCGAAGACGTGGATGTCGATTATGGCAGCCCCCTGCACCTCTCTGATTCAGAGGAAGACACACTTCAGTTGAATGCATTCAGTTGTGCAACTGACAAGGTATCCCCTCCTTTCTACGTTCTATGATGATGTCAGAACAAACAGACGCAGAGGCTGGTCCATAATCCAATATACTCTCAAAGCACTATACAGAATCCCACCATCTGCAATTCATTGAATTCTGTGTCAATACTGCCTGTTACATCTGATGTCCTGGTCAATACTGCCTGTTACATCTGATGTCCTGGTCAATACGGCCTGTTACATCTGATGTCCTGGTCAATACTGCCTGTTACATCTGATGTCCTGGTCAATACTGCCTGTTACATCTGATGTCCTGGTCAATACTGCCTGTTACATCTGATGTCCTGGTCAATACTGCCTGTTACATCTGATGTCCTGGTCAATACTGCCTGTTACATCTGATGTCCTGGTCAATACGGCCTGTTACATCTGATGTCCTGGTCAATACTGCCTGTTACATCTGATGTCCTGGTCAATACTGCCTGTTACATCTGATGTCCTGGTCAATACTGCCTGTTACATCTGATGTCCTGGTCAATACTGCCTGTTACATCTGATGTCCTGGTCAATACTGCCTGTTACATCTGATGTCCTGGTCAATACGGCCTGTTACATCTGATGTCCTGGTCAATACTGCCTGTTACATCTGATGTCCTGGTCAATACTGCCTGTTACATCTGATGTCCTGGTCAATACTGCCTGTTACATCTGATGTCCTGGTCAATACTGCCTGTTACATCTGATGTCCTGGTCAATACTGCCTGTTACATCTGATGTCCTGGTCAATACTGCCTGTTACATCTGATGTCCTGGTCAATACTGCCTGTTACATCTGATGTCCTGGTCAATACTGCCTGTTACATCTGATGTCCTGGTCAATACTGCCTGTTACATCTGTCCTGGTCAATACGGCCTGTTACATCTGATGTCCTGGTCAACACTGCCTGTTACATCTGATGTCCTGGTCAATACTGCCTGTTACATCTGATGTCCTGGTCAATACGGCCTGTTACATCTGATGTCCTGGTCAATACTGCCTGTTACATCTGATGTCCTGGTCAATACGGCCTGTTACATCTGATGTCCTGGTCAATACTGCCTGTTACATCTGATGTCCTGGTCAATACTGCCTGTTACATCTGATGTCCTGGTCAATACGGCCTGTTACATCTGATGTCCTGGTCAATACGGCCTGTTACATCTGATGTCCTGGTCAATACGGCCTGTTACATCTGATGTCCTGGTCAATACGGCCTGTTACATCTGATGTCCTGGTCAATACGGCCTGTTACATCTGATGTCCTGGTCAATACGGCCTGTTACATCTGATGTCCTGGTCAATACGGCCTGGTACATCTGATGTCCTGGTCAATACGGCCTGTTACATCTGATGTCCTGGTCAATACTGCCTGTTACATCTGATGTCCTGGTCAATACGGCCTGTTACATCTGATGTCCTGGTCAATACTGCCTGTTACATCTGATGTCCTGGTCAATACTGCCTGTTACATCTGATGTCCTGGTCAATACGGCCTGTTACATCTGATGTCCTGGTCAATACGGCCTGTTACATCTGATGTCCTGGTCAATACGGCCTGTTACATCTGATGTCCTGGTCAATACGGCCTGTTACATCTGATGTCCTGGTCAATACGGCCTGTTACATCTGATGTCCTGGTCAATACGGCCTGTTACATCTGATGTCCTGGTCAATACGGCCTGTTACATCTGATGTCCTGGTCAATACTGCCTGTTACATCTGATGTCCTGGTCAATACTGCCTGTTACATCTGATGTCCTGGTCAATACTGCCTGTTACATCTGATGTCCTGGTCAATACTGCCTGTTACATCTGATGTCCTGGTCAATACTGCCTGTTACATCTGATGTCCTGGTCAATACTGCCTGTTACATCTGATGTCCTGGTCAATACTGCCTGTTACATCTGATGTCCTGGTCAATACTGCCTGTTACATCTGATGTCCTGGTCAATACTGCCTGTTACATCTGATGTCCTGGTCAATACTGCCTGTTACATCTGATGTCCTGGTCAATACTGCCTGTTACATCTGATGTCCTGGTCAATACTGCCTGTTACATCTGATGTCCTGGTCAATACTGCCTGTTACATCTGATGTCCTGGTCAATACTGCCTGTTACATCTGATGTCCTGGTCAATACTGCCTGTTACATCTGATGTCCTGGTCAATACTGCCTGTTACATCTGATGTCCTGGTCAATACTGCCTGTTACATCTGATGTCCTGGTCAATACTGCCTGTTACATCTGATGTCCTGGTCAATACTGCCTGTTACATCTGATGTCCTGGTCAATACTGCCTGTTACATCTGATGTCCTGGTCAATACTGCCTGTTACATCTGATGTCCTGGTCAATACGGCCTGTTACATCTGATGTCCTGGTCAACACTGCCTGTTACATCTGATGTCCTGGTCAATACTGCCTGTTACATCTGATGTCCTGGTCAATACGGCCTGTTACATCTGATGTCCTGGTCAATACTGCCTGTTACATCTGATGTCCTGGTCAATACGGCCTGTTACATCTGATGTCCTGGTCAATACGGCCTGTACATCTGATGTCCTGGTCAATACTGCCTGTTACATCTGATGTCCTGGTCAATACTGCCTGTTACATCTGATGTCCTGGTCAATACGGCCTGTTACATCTGATGTCCTGGTCAATACGGCCTGTTACATCTGATGTCCTGGTCAATACGGCCTGTTACATCTGATGTCCTGGTCAATACGGCCTGTTACATCTGATGTCCTGGTCAATACGGCCTGTTACATCTGATGTCCTGGTCAATACGGCCTGTTACATCTGATGTCCTGGTCAATACGGCCTGTTACATCTGATGTCCTGGTCAATACTGCCTGTTACATCTGATGTCCTGGTCAATACTGCCTGTTACATCTGATGTCCTGGTCAATACTGCCTGTTACATCTGATGTCCTGGTCAATACGGCCTGTTACATCTGATGTCCTGTTCAATACTGCCTGTTACATCTGATGTCCTGGTCAATACTGTCTGTTACATCTGATGTCCTGGTCAATACTGCCTGTTACATCTGATGTCCTGGTCAATACTGCCTGTTACATCTGATGTCCTGGTCAATACTGCCTGTTACATCTGATGCCCTGGTCAATACTGCCTGTTACATCTGATGTCCTGGTCAATACTGCCTGTTACATCTGATGTCCTGGTCAATACTGCCTGTTACATCTGATGTCCTGGTCAATACTGCCTGTTACATCTGATGTCCTGGTCAATACTGCCTGTTACATCTGATGTCCTGGTCAATACTGCCTGTTACATCTGATGTCCTGGTCAATACTGCCTGTTACATCTGATGTCCTGGTCAATACTGCCTGTTACATCTGATGTCCTGGTCAATACTGCTTGTTACATCTGTCCTGGTCAATACGGCCTGTTACATCTGATGTCCTGGTCAATACTGCCTGTTACATCTGATGTCCTGGTCAATACTGCCTGTTACATCTGATGTCCTGGTCAATACGGCCTGTTACATCTGATGTCCTGGTCAATACGGCCTGTTACATCTGATGTCCTGTTCAATACTGCCTGTTACATCTGATGTCCTGGTCAATACGGCCTGTTACATCTGATGTCCTGTTCAATACTGCCTGTTACATCTGATGTCCTGGTCAATACGGCCTGTTACATCTGATGTCCTGGTCAATACGGCCTGTTACATCTGATGTCCTGGTCAATACTGCCTGTTACATCTGATGTCCTGGTCAATACTGCCTGTTACATCTGATGTCCTGGTCAATACTGCCTGTTACATCTGATGTCCTGGTCAATACTGCCTGTTACATCTGATGTCCTGGTCAATACGGCCTGTTACATCTGATGTCCTGGTCAATACTGCCTGTTACATCTGATGTCCTGGTCAATACTGCCTGTTACATCTGATGTCCTGGTCAATACTGCCTGTTTACATCTGATGTCCTGGTCAATACTGCCTGTTACATCTGATGTCCTGGTCAATACTGCCTGTTACATCTGATGTCCTGTTCAATACTGCCTGTTACATATGATGTCCTGGTCAATACGGCCTGGTACATCTGATGTCCTGGTCAATACGGCCTGTTACATCTGATGTCCTGGTCAATACTGCCTGTTACATCTGATGTCCTGGTCAATACTGCCTGTTACATCTGATGTCCTGGTCAATACTGCCTGTTACATCTGATGTCCTGGTCAATACGGCCTGTTACATCTGATGTCCTGGTCAATACTGCCTGTTACATCTGATGTCCTGGTCAATACTGCCTGTTACATCTGATGTCCTGGTCAATACTGCCTGTTACATCTGATGTCCTGGTCAATACTGCCTGTTACATCTGATGTCCTGGTCAATACTGAACTGTTACATCTGATGTCCTGGTCAATACTGCCTGTTACATCTGATGTCCTGGTCAATACGGCCTGTTACATCTGATGTCCTGGTCAATACTGCCTGTTACATCTGATGTCCTGGTCAATACTGCCTGTTACATCTGATGTCCTGGTCAATACTGCCTGTTACATCTGATGTCCTGGTCAATACTGCCTGTTACATCTGATGTCCTGGTCAATACTGCCTGTTACATCTGATGTCCTGGTCAATACTGCCTGTTACATCTGATGTCCTGGTCAATACTGCCTGTTACATCTGATGTCCTGGTCAATACGGCCTGTTACATCTGATGTCCTGGTCAATACTGCCTGTTACATCTGATGTCCTGGTCAATACTGCCTGTTACATCTGATGTCCTGGTCAATACGGCCTGTTACATCTGATGTCCTGGTCAATACTGCCTGTTACATCTGATGTCCTGGTCAATACTGCCTGTTACATCTGATGTCCTGGTCAATACTGCCTGTTACATCTGATGTCCAGGTCAACACTGAACTGTTACATCTGATGTCCAGGTCAACACTGAACTGTTACATCTGATGTCCTGGTCAATACGGCCTGTTACATCTGATGTCCTGGTCAATACTGCCTGTTACATCTGATGTCCAGGTCAACACTGAACTGTTACATCTGATGTCCTGTTCAACACTGCCTGTTACATCTGATGTCCTGGTCAATACTGCCTGTTACATCTGATGTCCTGGTCAATACGGCCTGTTACATCTGATGTCCTGGTCAATACGGCCTGTTACATCTGATGTCCTGGTCAATACTGCCTGTTACATCTGATGTCCTGGTCAATACGGCCTGTTACATCTGATGTCCTGGTCAATACTGCCTGTTACATCTGATGTCCTGGTCAATACTGCCTGTTACATCTGATGTCCTGGTCAATACGGCCTGTTACATCTGATGTCCTGGTCAATACTGAACTGTTACATCTGATGTCCTGGTCAATAAGGCCTTTTACATCTGATGTCCTGGTCAATACGGCCTGTTACATCTGATGTCCTGGTCAATACTGCCTGTTACATCTGATGTCCTGGTCAATACTGCCTGTTACATCTGATGTCCTGGTCAATACTGCCTGTTACATCTGATGTCCAGGTCAACACTGAACTGTTCCATCTGATGTCCTGGTCAATACTGCCTGTTACATCTGATGTCCTGGTCAATACGACCAATGAATGATACAGTGTCCGTGTTCCTGTTCTGGATGTAGGGATTTGTTTCTATCCACATGATGCACTTACTTAATTCAGATTCAATGTTTTCTTTTTTTCAAAACAAACAAATGTATTGTGTTGTGTTACATTCCACAGTGAATGGATGGAAGCCTTATTTTTTTACCCATAGTCCTGTTCAGATTAGCATCTGATACCTCATGTCTTTTTACCCATAGTCCTGTTCAGATTAGCATCTGATACCTCATGTCTTTTTACCCATAGTCCTGTTCAGATTAGCATCTGATACCTCATGTCTTTTTACCCATAGTCCTGTTCAGATTAGCATCTGATACCTCATGTCTTTTTACCCATAGTCCTGTTCAGATTAGCATCTGATACCTCATGTCTTTTTACCCATAGTCCTGTTCAGATTAGCATCTGATACCTCATGTCTTTTTACCCATAGTCCTGTTCAGATTAGCATCTGATACCTCATGTCTTTTTACCCATAGTCCTGTTCAGATTAGCATCTGATACCTCATGTCTTTTTACCCATAGTCCTGTTCAGATTAGCATCTGATACCTCATGTCTTTTTACCCATAGTCCTGTTCAGATTAGCATCTGATACCTCATGTCTTTTTACCCATAGTCCTGTTCAGATTAGCATCTGATACCTCATGTCTTTTTACCCATAGTCCTGTTCAGATTAGCATCTGATACCTCATGTCTTTTTACCCATAGTCCTGTTCAGATTAGCATCTGATACCTCATGTCTTTTTACCCATAGTCCTGTTCAGATTAGCATCTGATACCTCATGTCTTTTTACCCATAGTCCTGTTCAGATTAGCATCTGATACCTCATGTCTTTTTACCCATAGTCCTGTTCAGATTAGCATCTGATACCTCATGTCTTTTTACCCATAGTCCTGTTCAGATTAGCATCTGATACCTCATGTCTTTTTACCCATAGTCCTGTTCAGATTAGCATCTGATACCTCATGTCTTTTTACCCATAGTCCTGTTCAGATTAGCATCTGATACCTCATGTCTTTTTACCCATAGTCCTGTTCAGATTAGCATCTGATACCTCATGTCTTTTTACCCATAGTCCTGTTCAGATTAGCATCTGATACCTCATGTCTTTTTACCCATAGTCCTGTTCAGATTAGCATCTGATACCTCATGTCTTTTTACCCATAGTCCTGTTCAGATTAGCATCTGATACCTCATGTCTTTTTACCCATAGTCCTGTTCAGATTAGCATCTGATACCTCATGTCTTTTACCCATAGTCCTGTTCAGATTAGCATCTGATACCTCATGTCTTTTTACCCATAGTCCTGTTCAGATTAGCATCTGATACCTCATGTCTTTTTACCCATAGTCCTGTTCAGATTAGCATCTGATACCTCATGTCTTTTTACCCATAGTCCTGTTCAGATTAGCATCTGATACCTCATGTCTTTTTACCCATAGTCCTGTTCAGATTAGCATCTGATACCTCATGTCTTTTTACCCATAGTCCTGTTCAGATTAGCATCTGATACCTCATGTCTTTTTACCCATAGTCCTGTTCAGATTAGCATCTGATACCTCATGTCTTTTTACCCATAGTCCTGTTCAGATTAGCATCTGATACCTCATGTCTTTTTACCCATAGTCCTGTTCAGATTAGCATCTGATACCTCATGTCTTTTTACCCATAGTCCTGTTCAGATTAGCATCTGATACCTCATGTCTTTTTACCCATAGTCCTGTTCAGATTAGCATCTGATACCTCATGTCTTTTTACCCATAGTCCTGTTCAGATTAGCATCTGATACCTCATGTCTTTTTACCCATAGTCCTGTTCAGATTAGCATCTGATACCTCATGTCTTTTTACCCATAGTCCTGTTCAGATTAGCATCTGATACCTCATGTCTTTTTACCCATAGTCCTGTTCAGATTAGCATCTGATACCTCATGTCTTTTTACCCATAGTCCTGTTCAGATTAGCATCTGATACCTCATGTCTTGTCTTTTGTACTGGTTACGTTTTATATACATCACTTTGAAACTGCTCGTTTTGTTGCGTTGAATTATTTGTCAACGTCTTGTGACCGACAATACAGAAAGACATGCAAAAACACATCATATTAAAAGTATAGTTGAAACTTTACTTGAGTGTTGACATTTTATTTGTTTGTTACTAAGCAAATGTCCAATTAAGTCGTTAACAATTAACTGAGTCTCTCAGAAACGATTCATACCCTTTGACCTTTCCACATTTTGTTGTTACAGCCTGAATTTAAAATGGATTAAATAAAGATTTCTTCCGACACACGATGTCAATGTATGTTGTTGTTATTGTTGTTGTTTTTTGTCAATATTATTGAGTCAGTAAGTATGCAACCCATCCTGTAATGGCCTAAAGCCTAAATAAGTTCAGGACTAACATTTTTACTTAACAAGTCACATATGTTGCATGGACTCACTCTGTGTGCAATAATTTTTTTTGGGGGGGGAATGACTACCTCATCTCTGTACCCCACACATACAGTTATCGGTATAAGCATTCAACAGGGATGCTGGTCCATGTCGACTCCAATGCTTCCCCACAGTTGTGTCAAGTTGGCTGGATGTCCTTTGGGTGGTGGACCATTCTTGATACACATGGGAAACTGTTGAGGGTGAAAATCCTGTTGCTGGACTCATCTTGGGCCTGATGGATGTAGTATCCTCCAATCGAATGGGCTGTGTTACCTGGGACTTGTCACCTGTCCCTATTTTAATGGGCTGTGCTACCTGGGACTTGTCATCTGTCCCTATTTTAATGGGCTGTGTTACCTGGGACTTGTCATCTGTCCCTATTTTAATGGGCTGTGCTACCTGAGACTGGTCATCTGGACAGAGGCAGGGATGGGATGGGACGGAGACAGGACGAGGCAAGACGGAGACGAGGACGGGAGGAGGCAAGACGGAGACGAGGATGGGATGAGGCAAGACAGAGACAGGGACGAGGCAAGACGGAGACTAGGACGGGATGAGGCAAGACGGAGACAGGGATGGGACGAGGCAAGACGGAGACAGGGATGGGACGAGGCAAGACGGAGACGTGGACGGGACAGGACACTTGTAGCTCTTGTGTAACAGACCCTTGATCTCTCCAATAGCAGCATCAGGTTCCAACTCACAGAATACTGTCACACATAAACAAGTTGACCATCTTAAAGTACCACTGTCCCAAAGTGTCAGTTTCATTCAACTGAAATCACTACCATAGGTTCCCTCATAACACATCATGTGATGACAACCGGTGTAACACAAACATGTCCTGAAATGTCATAGTTTTGAAACGATCACTAGTTTTCCCAGTTGACAGAATACACCTTGATGACAACCGGGGAAATATATATGGTGGTGAATTACAATAACAGTTTCCTTAAGTGGCTAATGAAATGAAACTGTGGACGTGTTTTACTGACCTTTTCGAAGTAGCACAGCTTTAACTTCTTCCAATCCTGATTCTCCACGTCATTTCTGATGCCATGCAACGGGCGTATATTGCCTTTTATAAGCTGAGCTACCACAAACAGGCTCTTTAAATAATGGATACCGTCCTCTCTTTCTGTGTGTGTGCTTGCGTGCTAACCCTCTACAGAGAGAGAATGAGTGTCCTAACCCTCTACAGAGAGAGGGAGTCCTACCCTCTTCAGAGAGAGTGTGTGTATGTCTACAAGATCTGTTTCCCTCCCCACGGGACGGTTTAGCTAACGTCGGATAATGTGATTAGCATGAGGTTAGAAGAAAATTTCCCAGGACGTTGACATATCTGATATTGGCAGAAAGCTTAAATTCTTGTTAATCTAACTGCACTGTCCTATTTACAGTAGCTATTAGAGTGAAATAATACCATGCTATTGTTTGAGGAGAATCCACAGTTATGAACTTGAAAATGTATTAATAAACAAATGTGGAAACTTTGGGCAGTCTTGAAACAAAATGTTTAACAGAAATACAATGGTTCATTGGATCATACACTGCTTCCATCTAGTGGCCAAAATGTAAATAGCGCCTAGATTCCTACATCGGCCTTCATCTTCATTTAAAAAATGGTACAAAAGAAATGATAAAATATTTTTTTCTTTGTATTATCTTTTACTAGATCTAATGTGTTATATTCTCCTACCAAGATGTTATATTCTCCTACCAAGATGTTATATTCTCCTACCAAGATGTTATATTCTCCTACCAAGATGTTATATTCTCCTACCAAGATGTTAATGTTCTCCTATTCTCCTACCAAGATGTTATATTCTCCTACCAAGATGTTAATGTTCTCCTACCAAGATGTTATATTCTCCTACCAAGATGTTATATTCTCCTACCAAGATGTTAATGTTCTCCTATTCTCCTACCAAGATGTTATATTCTCCTACCAAGATGTTAATGTTCTCCTATTCTCCTACCAAGATGTTATATTCTCCTACCAAGATGTTATATTCTCCTACCAAGATGTTATATTCTCCTACCAAGATGTTATATTCTCCTACCAAGATGTTATATTCTCCTACCAAGATGTTATATTCTCCTACCAAGATGTTAATGTTCTCCTATTCTCCTACCAAGATGTTATATTCTCCTACCAAGATGTTAATGTTCTCCTATTCTCCTACCAAGATGTTATATTCTCCTACCAAGATGTTACTAAGACACTGGGGTAGGTACCTGTCTCACCTGGTGACTACTAAGACACTGGGGTAGGTACCTGTCTCACCTGGTGACTACTAAGACACTGGGGTAGGTACCTGTCTCACCTGGTGACTACTAAGACACTGGGGTAGGTACCTGTCTCACCTGGTGACTACTAAGACACTGGAGTAGGTACCTGTCTCACCTGGTGACTACTAAGACACTGGGGTAGGTACCTGTCTCACCTGGTGACTACTAAGACAATGGGGTAGGTACCTGTCTCACCTGGTGACTACTAAGACACTGGGGTAGGTACCTGTCTCACCTGGTGACTACTAAGACACTGGGGTAGGTACCTGTCTCACCTGGTGACTACTAAGACACTGGGGTAGGTACCTGTCTCACCTGGTGACTACTAAGACAATGGGGTAGGTACCTGTCTCACCTGGTGACTACTAAGACACTGGGGTAGGTACCTGTCTCACCTGGTGACTACTAAGACACTGGGGTAGGTACCTGTCTCACCTGGTGACTACTAAGACAATGGGGTAGGTACCTGTCTCACCTGGTGACTACTAAGACACTGGGGTAGGTACCTGTCTCACCTGGTGACTACTAAGACACTGGGGTAGGTACCTGTCTCACCTGGTGACTACTAAGACACTGGGGTAGGGGACTGTCTCACCTGGTGCCTACTAAGACACTGGGGTAGGTACCTGTCTCACCTGGTGACTACTAAGACACTGGGGTAGGAGACTGTCTCACCTGGTGCCTACTAAGACACTGGGGTTTAATTGACACAAAAACAAACTATCTGTAATTCAGTGATAGTTCTTCTTCTAGTGTTCTCTGCAGTACGCATAGCACGGAGGCTGAAATAACATCTATACCTAATAGCAAACAATAAGTATATCCCTAGAGCGGTATCACATATTTATACGTATCAAATACAGATAAATAAATCCAGAAAAAAATGTTTTTGAGATACCTCTTTGCATTCTCTCACTCCTGTTGAATAGTCCAGAACAGAACGCTCCATGTCTGATACAGTTTGGAATACGTAGCATAACCAATATTCTGGAGTGGATTAGTTTCCCATAATTCCCCCCAAGAGCTCTACTTGCTGAGTCGGGCCAGGGCAGATGTTCTCTATAGAAAGGTCATATGTTCATAGATTAAAAAAGACCCAAATATTTATAATTGCTAGTAAAGTCAAGAATGGTGTTCACAAAAAACAGGAAACCACTTCTCTTTGTACCTGGTTTTCTAAAATCTGTGTTTTTGTCTGGTTGATCGTGAGTCTCCAACTTATGCCCCAGTTGATTGTATATAACAACATGTTCTGTTAACATCATGAACATCTTGGCCATGTTCTGTTATAATCTCCACCCGGCACAGCCAGAAGAGGACTGGCCACCCCTCATAGCCTGGTTCCTCTCCACCCGGCACAGCCAGAAGAGGACTGGCCACTCCCTTTCTAGGGAGTTTATCCTAGCCACCCCTCATAGCCTGGTTCCTCTATAGGTTTCTTCCTAGGTTCTGGCCTTTCTAGGGAGTTTTTCCTAGCCACCGTGCTTCTACACCTGCATTGCTTGCTGTTTGGGGTTTTAGGCTGGGTTTCTGTACAGCACTTTGAGATATCAGCTGATGTACGAAGGGCTTTATGAATAAATTTGATTGATTGATTGATTGATTCTGCAGGTCTTGTTCAGTTTCTAAATAATATCATCAGCATATAAAAAGGATATGTAGCATTTCCTCATATCTTAGTCCGATATTTAGATGTTTAATTTATTAATAAATATAGCAAACAAAGTAGGTGATAAGGTGTCTCCTTGTTTTACACCTGAGGGTGTGGGGGAAACCAATCTGTACGATATTCATTAACCCGCACACAAGAAAATTGGTACTTTGTAAAGAGACTGGGTTGCGTGATAAAATTTCCCATCAACCCCCATGTCTTTAACAAACTATAGGCTAAAAGATCCCTATTTATAAAATCAAAAGCTTTCTCGAAATCAATGAAACGTGTAAAAAGTAGACTTCTCTTCCTATAATCTATTTCTGACTGTATCGGTTCTCTTCTATCTCCTCCTCTGACGAAGAGATCGGACAAAAATGCAGCGTGTAGATTTCGATCCATGTTTTAATGAACAAACGTAAAACACGAATTAATTATAAACACTACAAAACAAAGAACGTAACGAAAACCGAAACAGCCTATACTAGTGTAAACTAACACAGAGACAGGAACCAACAATACAGTGTATTTTACCAGAGCTATAAAAAAAAAAAAAAATCTGGTGCAGATTCGTGGGATAAATTAACCATCATGTTACGGCTTTCTAGTTGTGAAGGAGAGTCGGACCAAAATGCAGCGTGTAGATTGCGATCCATGTTTAATGAAAAAACGTAAACACGAAGTAACAAACACTACAAAACAAAGAATGTAAATAACGAAACGAAAACCGAAACAGCCTATACTTGTGAAAACTAACAAAGATAGGAACAAGGACACTAAGGACAATCACCCACGACACACTCAAAGAATATGGCTGCCTAAATATGGTTCCCAATCAGAGACAACGATAAACACCTGCCTCTGATTGAGAACCACTTCAGACAGCCATAGACTTAACTAGAACACCCCACTAAGCTACAATCCCAATACATACACACCACATACAAAAACGCATGCCACACCCTGGCCTGCCCAATACATGAAGATAAACACAAAATACTTCGACCAGGGCGTGACATCGACCCAGAAGATATATTTTTCTATTTTTTTTATTTAGTATTTAACCAGGTAGGCCAGTGGAGAACAAGTTCTCGTTTACAACTGCAAGCTGGCCAAGATAAAGCAAAGCAGTGCGACACAAACAACAACACAGTTACACATGGAATAAACAAAAGTCAATAACACAATAGAAAAATCTATATCCAGTCTGTGCAAATGGTATGATCTATACAGGTTCTGGATTTACGAAAAAAACATTTAGTTCTTCCACCAGAATGTTTTGATCCTCCATAAAAAGGTAATTTGCTGTTGAGGATGATTATTTCACCTTTATTTAACCTTTATTTAACTAGGCAAGTCAGTTAATTAAAAACAAATTCTTATTTACAATGAAGGGCCTACCCCAGCCAAACCCTAACGACACTGGGCCAATTGTGCGCCGCCCTATGGAACTACCAATCACGGCCGGTTGTGATACAGCCTGGAATCGAACCAGGGTCTGTCGTGATGCCTCTTGCACTGAGATGACCGTACTTTATAGGTCGTACTTAATAAACTTATGCCTCTTTCGTTCAGTGACACTCTCTGGTCATTTTTTCTTTGACGATTTGAGAATGGGGATTCTCTATAGATTTATACCAAAGTGGATGTCAGTATACTGTACTCAAAACACATTTGGAGCAAATTATATATATCAATTAATTTAGGGGATTTTAAAACTTTATTAGGCAGTTCATCAATGCCAAATGCTTTTTCCATTTTTTTTTGCAGCTTGAGTTCTGCCTCAGACAGCTCCTCATTTAAGTACTGACTATATAAGATGGTTCTAACATTGTATTTTCTAGTTTAGGGAACATATGTCTTTAAAAGTGTTCCTTAAAATATGCCGCATTTCCGTTACCTGAGATCAAACGATCAAACCCCTTCTCCCACTCCTTAACTAGGTCTTTCCTTGCAGCACTGGACCACACAACTGGACCACAAGCAACATTATACAAATCTAGAGCAGAAATTGCTTTTTGGAGTGTTGTGTCAAAAAAAGCAGAGCATCTCTTTATCACGGCTAGACCTCTCCCCATCTTTGCAACCATTGAATCTATATATGTTTTGACCATGACAGTTTACAATCTCAGGTAACGCCAAGTAATTTAGTCTCCTCAACTTCTTCAGCAGCCACGCCATTCATTACCATATTCAGCTGAGGTCTAGCACTTAAGGAATGATTTGTACCAAATACAATGCTCTTAGTTTTAGAGATGTTCAGGACCAGTTTATTACTGGCCATCCATTCCAAAACAGACTGCAACTCTTTGTTAAGGGTTTCAGTGACTTCATTAGCTGTGTATGCTGATGCGTATATGGTTGAATGATCAGCATACATGGACACCCAATGCTTTGTTTATTGCCAGTGGCAGGTCATTGGTAAAAATAGAAAAGCCTAGAGGGCCTAGAGAGCTGCCCTGCGGTACACCACACTTTACATGTTTGACATTAGTGACGCTTCCATTAAAGGAAACCCTTTGAGTTCTATTAGATAGATTTCCATATTGTGGATTCAGAGCTGAGGTTCAAAAGCCATCGCATTTAAGTTTTTTTTAAGTTAATTTGTTTACAGAGAAATAGCATTGTATTTGGTCAACCACAATGTTTTCCAACAGTTTGCTAAGAGCCTTCAGCAAGCTGATAGGTCTGCTGTTGGAACCAGTAAAGGCTGCTTTACCACTCTTGGGTAGTGGAATGACTTTGGCTTCCCTCCAGGCCTGAGGACAAAGACTTTCCTCTAGACTCAGATTAAAGATCTGACAGATAGGAGTGGCTATAGAGTCAGCTACCATCCTCAGTAGGAGTGGCTATAGAGTCAGTAGGAGTGGCTATAGAGTCAGCTACCATCCTCAGTAGGAGTGGCTATAGAGTCAGTAGGAGTGGCTATAGAGTCAGCTACCATCCTCAGTAGGAGTGGTTATAGAGTCAGCTACCATCCTCTGTAGGAGTGGCTATAGAGTCAGCTACTGTCCTCAGTAGGAGTGGCTATAGAGTCAGCTACTGTCCTCAGTAGGAGTGGCTATAGAGTCAGCTACCATCCTCAGTAGGAGTGTCTATAGAGTCAGCTACTGTCCTCAGTAGGAGTGGCTATAGAGTCAGCTACCATCCTCAGTAGGAGTGGCTATAGAGTCAGATACCATCCTCTGTAGGAGTGGCTATAGAGTCAGCTACCATCCTCAGTAGGAGTGGTTATAGAGTCAGCTACCATCCTCTGTAGGAGTGGCTATAGTCAGCTACTGTCCTCAGTAGGAGTGGCTATAGAGTCAGCTACTGTCCTCAGTAGGAGTGGCTATAGAGTCAGCTACCATCCTCAGTAGGAGTGTCTATAGAGTCAGCTACTGTCCTCAGTAGGAGTGGCTATAGAGTCAGCTACTGTCCTCAGTAGGAGTGGCTATAGAGTCAGCTACCATCCTCAGTAGGAGTGTCTATAGAGTCAGCTACCATCCTCAGTAGGAGTGGCTATAGAGTCAGATACCATCCTCTGTAGGAGTGGCTATAGAGTCAGCTACCATCCTCAGTAGGAGTGGCTATAGAGTCAGCTACCATCCTCAGTAGGAGTGGTTATAGAGTCAGTAGGAGTGGCTATAGAGTCAGCTACCATCCTCAGTAGGAGTGGCTATAGAGTCAGCTACCATCCTCAGTAGGAGTGGCTATAGAGTCAGCTACCATCCTCAGTAGGAGTGGCTATAGAGTCAGATACCATCCTCAGTAGGAGTGGCTATAGAGTCAGATACCATCCTCAGTAGGAGTGGCTATAGAGTCAGCTACCATCCTCAGTAGGAGTGGCTATAGAGTCAGCTACCATCCTCAGTAGGAGTGGCTATAGAGTCAGCTACCATCCTCAGTAGGAGTGGCTATAGAGTCAGTTACCATCCTCAGTAGAAGTGGCTATAGAGTCAGCCACCATCCTCAGTAGGAGTGGCTATAGAGTCAGCTACCATCCTCAGTAGGAGTGGCTATAGAGTCAGATACCATCCTCAGTAGGAGTGGCTATAGAGTCAGCTACCATCCTCAGTAGGAGTGGCTATAGAGTCAGCCACCATCCTCAGTAGGAGTGTCTATAGAGTCAGCTACTGTCCTCAGTAGGAGTGGCTATAGAGTCAGCTACCATCCTCAGTAGGAGTGGCTATAGAGTCAGATACCATCCTCTGTAGGAGTGGCTATAGAGTCAGCTACCATCCTCAGTAGGAGTGGTTATAGAGTCAGCTACCATCCTCTGTAGGAGTGGCTATAGAGTCAGCTACTGTCCTCAGTAGGAGTGGCTATAGAGTCAGCTACTGTCCTCAGTAGGAGTGGCTATAGAGTCAGCTACCATCCTCAGTAGGAGTGTCTATAGAGTCAGCTACTGTCCTCAGTAGGAGTGGCTATAGAGTCAGCTACTGTCCTCAGTAGGAGTGGCTATAGAGTCAGCTACCATCCTCAGTAGGAGTGTCTATAGAGTCAGCTACTGTCCTCAGTAGGAGTGGCTATAGAGTCAGCTACCATCCTCAGTAGGAGTGGCTATAGAGTCAGATACCATCCTCTGTAGGAGTGGCTATAGAGTCAGCTACCATCCTCAGTAGGAGTGGTTATAGAGTCAGCTACCATCCTCTGTAGGAGTGGCTATAGAGTCAGCTACTGTCCTCAGTAGGAGTGGCTATAGAGTCAGCTACTGTCCTCAGTAGGAGTGGCTATAGAGTCAGCTACCATCCTCAGTAGGAGTGTCTATAGAGTCAGCTACTGTCCTCAGTAGGAGTGGCTATAGAGTCAGCTACTGTCCTCAGTAGGAGTGGCTATAGAGTCAGCTACCATCCTCAGTAGGAGTGTCTATAGAGTCAGCTACCATCCTCAGTAGGAGTGGCTATAGAGTCAGATACCATCCTCTGTAGGAGTGGCTATAGAGTCAGCTACCATCCTCAGTAGGAGTGGCTATAGAGTCAGCTACCATCCTCAGTAGGAGTGGTTATAGAGTCAGTAGGAGTGGCTATAGAGTCAGCTACCATCCTCAGTAGGAGTGGCTATAGAGTCAGCTACCATCCTCAGTAGGAGTGGCTATAGAGTCAGCTACCATCCTCAGTAGGAGTGGCTATAGAGTCAGATACCATCCTCAGTAGGAGTGGCTATAGAGTCAGATACCATCCTCAGTAGGAGTGGCTATAGAGTCAGCTACCATCCTCAGTAGGAGTGGCTATAGAGTCAGCTACCATCCTCAGTAGGAGTGGCTATAGAGTCAGCTACCATCCTCAGTAGGAGTGGCTATAGAGTCAGCTACCATCCTCAGTAGGAGTGGCTATAGAGTCAGCCACCATCCTCAGTAGGAGTGGCTATAGAGTCAGCTACCATCCTCAGTAGGAGTGGCTATAGAGTCAGATACCATCCTCAGTAGGAGTGGCTATAGAGTCAGCTACCATCCTCAGTAGGAGTGGCTATAGAGTCAGCCACCATCCTCAGTAGGAGTGTCTATAGAGTCAGCTACCGTCCTCAGTAGGAGTGGCTATAGAGTCAGCTACCATCCTCAGTAGGAGTGGCTATAGAGTCAGATACCATCCTCTGTAGGAGTGGCTATAGAGTCAGCTACCATCCTCAGTAGGAGTGGTTATAGAGTCAGCTACCATCCTCTGTAGGAGTGGCTATAGAGTCAGCTACTGTCCTCAGTAGGAGTGGCTATAGAGTCAGCTACTGTCCTCAGTAGGAGTGGCTATAGAGTCAGCTACCATCCTCAGTAGGAGTGTCTATAGAGTCAGCTACTGTCCTCAGTAGGAGTGGCTATAGAGTCAGCTACTGTCCTCAGTAGGAGTGGCTATAGAGTCAGCTACCATCCTCAGTAGGAGTGTCTATAGAGTCAGCTACCATCCTCAGTAGGAGTGGCTATAGAGTCAGATACCATCCTCTGTAGGAGTGGCTATAGAGTCAGCTACCATCCTCAGTAGGAGTGGCTATAGAGTCAGCTACCATCCTCAGTAGGAGTGGTTATAGAGTCAGTAGGAGTGGCTATAGAGTCAGCTACCATCCTCAGTAGGAGTGGCTATAGAGTCAGCTACCATCCTCAGTAGGAGTGGCTATAGAGTCAGCTACCATCCTCAGTAGGAGTGGCTATAGAGTCAGATACCATCCTCAGTAGGAGTGGCTATAGAGTCAGATACCATCCTCAGTAGGAGTGGCTATAGAGTCAGCTACCATCCTCAGTAGGAGTGGCTATAGAGTCAGCTACCATCCTCAGTAGGAGTGGCTATAGAGTCAGCTACCATCCTCAGTAGGAGTGGCTATAGAGTCAGCTACCATCCTCAGTAGGAGTGGCTATAGAGTCAGCCACCATCCTCAGTAGGAGTGGCTATAGAGTCAGCTACCATCCTCAGTAGGAGTGGCTATAGAGTCAGATACCATCCTCAGTAGGAGTGGCTATAGAGTCAGCTACCATCCTCAGTAGGAGTGGCTATAGAGTCAGCCACCATCCTCAGTAGGAGTGGCTATAGAGTCAGCTACCATCCTCAGTAGGAGTGGCTATAGAGTCAGATACCATCCTCAGTAGGAGTGGCTATAGAGTCAGCTACCATCCTCAGTAGGAGTGGCTATAGAGTCAGCTACTGTCCTCAGTAGGAGTGGCTATAGAGTCAGCTACCATCCTCAGTAGGAGTGGCTATAGAGTCAGCTACTGTCCTCAGTAGGAGTGGCTATAGAGTCAGCTACTGTCCTCAGTAGGAGTGGCTATAGAGTCAGCTACCATCCTCAGTAGGAGTGTCTATAGAGTCAGCTACCATCCTCAGTAGGAGTGGCTATAGAGTCAGATACCATCCTCTGTAGGAGTGGCTATAGAGTCAGCTACCATCCTCAGTAGGAGTGGCTATAGAGTCAGCTACCATCCTCAGTAGGAGTGGTTATAGAGTCAGTAGGAGTGGCTATAGAGTCAGCTACCATCCTCAGTAGGAGTGGCTATAGAGTCAGCTACCATCCTCAGTAGGAGTGGCTATAGAGTCAGCTACCATCCTCAGTAGGAGTGGCTATAGAGTCAGATACCATCCTCAGTAGGAGTGGCTATAGAGTCAGATACCATCCTCAGTAGGAGTGGCTATAGAGTCAGCTACCATCCTCAGTAGGAGTGGCTATAGAGTCAGCTACCATCCTCAGTAGGAGTGGCTATAGAGTCAGCTACCATCCTCAGTAGGAGTGGCTATAGAGTCAGCTACCATCCTCAGTAGGAGTGGCTATAGAGTCAGCCACCATCCTCAGTAGGAGTGGCTATAGAGTCAGCTACCATCCTCAGTAGGAGTGGCTATAGAGTCAGATACCATCCTCAGTAGGAGTGGCTATAGAGTCAGCTACCATCCTCAGTAGGAGTGGCTATAGAGTCAGCCACCATCCTCAGTAGGAGTGTCTATAGAGTCAGCTACCGTCCTCAGTAGGAGTGGCTATAGAGTCAGCTACCATCCTCAGTAGGAGTGGCTATAGAGTCAGATACCATCCTCTGTAGGAGTGGCTATAGAGTCAGCTACCATCCTCAGTAGGAGTGGTTATAGAGTCAGCTACCATCCTCTGTAGGAGTGGCTATAGAGTCAGCTACTGTCCTCAGTAGGAGTGGCTATAGAGTCAGCTACTGTCCTCAGTAGGAGTGGCTATAGAGTCAGCTACCATCCTCAGTAGGAGTGTCTATAGAGTCAGCTACTGTCCTCAGTAGGAGTGGCTATAGAGTCAGCTACTGTCCTCAGTAGGAGTGGCTATAGAGTCAGCTACCATCCTCAGTAGGAGTGTCTATAGAGTCAGCTACCATCCTCAGTAGGAGTGGCTATAGAGTCAGATACCATCCTCTGTAGGAGTGGCTATAGAGTCAGCTACCATCCTCAGTAGGAGTGGCTATAGAGTCAGCTACCATCCTCAGTAGGAGTGGTTATAGAGTCAGTAGGAGTGGCTATAGAGTCAGCTACCATCCTCAGTAGGAGTGGCTATAGAGTCAGCTACCATCCTCAGTAGGAGTGGCTATAGAGTCAGCTACCATCCTCAGTAGGAGTGGCTATAGAGTCAGCTACCATCCTCAGTAGGAGTGGCTATAGAGTCAGATACCATCCTCTGTAGGAGTGGCTATAGAGTCAGCTACCATCCTCAGTAGGAGTGGCTATAGAGTCAGCTACCATCCTCAGTAGGAGTGGTTATAGAGTCAGTAGGAGTGGCTATAGAGTCAGCTACCATCCTCAGTAGGAGTGGCTATAGAGTCAGCTACCATCCTCAGTAGGAGTGGCTATAGAGTCAGCTACCATCCTCAGTAGGAGTGGCTATAGAGTCAGATACCATCCTCAGTAGGAGTGGCTATAGAGTCAGATACCATCCTCAGTAGGAGTGGCTATAGAGTCAGCTACCATCCTCAGTAGGAGTGGCTATAGAGTCAGCTACCATCCTCAGTAGGAGTGGCTATAGAGTCAGCTACCATCCTCAGTAGGAGTGGCTATAGAGTCAGCTACCATCCTCAGTAGGAGTGGCTATAGAGTCAGCCACCATCCTCAGTAGGAGTGGCTATAGAGTCAGCTACCATCCTCAGTAGGAGTGGCTATAGAGTCAGATACCATCCTCAGTAGGAGTGGCTATAGAGTCAGCTACCATCCTCAGTAGGAGTGGCTATAGAGTCAGCCACCATCCTCAGTAGGAGTGTCTATAGAGTCAGCTACCGTCCTCAGTAGGAGTGGCTATAGAGTCAGCTACCATCCTCAGTAGGAGTGGCTATAGAGTCAGATACCATCCTCTGTAGGAGTGGCTATAGAGTCAGCTACCATCCTCAGTAGGAGTGGTTATAGAGTCAGCTACCATCCTCTGTAGGAGTGGCTATAGAGTCAGCTACTGTCCTCAGTAGGAGTGGCTATAGAGTCAGCTACTGTCCTCAGTAGGAGTGGCTATAGAGTCAGCTACCATCCTCAGTAGGAGTGTCTATAGAGTCAGCTACTGTCCTCAGTAGGAGTGGCTATAGAGTCAGCTACTGTCCTCAGTAGGAGTGGCTATAGAGTCAGCTACCATCCTCAGTAGGAGTGTCTATAGAGTCAGCTACCATCCTCAGTAGGAGTGGCTATAGAGTCAGATACCATCCTCTGTAGGAGTGGCTATAGAGTCAGCTACCATCCTCAGTAGGAGTGGCTATAGAGTCAGCTACCATCCTCAGTAGGAGTGGTTATAGAGTCAGTAGGAGTGGCTATAGAGTCAGCTACCATCCTCAGTAGGAGTGGCTATAGAGTCAGCTACCATCCTCAGTAGGAGTGGCTATAGAGTCAGCTACCATCCTCAGTAGGAGTGGCTATAGAGTCAGATACCATCCTCAGTAGGAGTGGCTATAGAGTCAGATACCATCCTCAGTAGGAGTGGCTATAGAGTCAGCTACCATCCTCAGTAGGAGTGGCTATAGAGTCAGCTACCATCCTCAGTAGGAGTGGCTATAGAGTCAGCTACCATCCTCAGTAGGAGTGGCTATAGAGTCAGCCACCATCCTCAGTAGGAGTGGCTATAGAGTCAGCTACCATCCTCAGTAGGAGTGGCTATAGAGTCAGATACCATCCTCAGTAGGAGTGGCTATAGAGTCAGCTACCATCCTCAGTAGGAGTGGCTATAGAGTCAGCCACCATCCTCAGTAGGAGTGGCTATAGAGTCAGCTACCATCCTCAGTAGGAGTGGCTATAGAGTCAGATACCATCCTCAGTAGGAGTGGCTATAGAGTCAGCTACCATCCTCAGTAGGAGTGGCTATAGAGTCAGCTACTGTCCTCAGTAGGAGTGGCTATAGAGTCAGCTACCATCCTCAGTAGGAGTGGCTATAGAGTCAGCTACCATCCTCAGTAGGAGTGGCTATAGAGTCAGCTACCATCCTCAGTAGGAGTGGCTATAGAGTCAGCTACTGTCCTCAGTAGGAGTGGCTATAGAGTCAGCTACCATCCTCAGTAGGAGTGGCTATAGAGTCAGCTACCATCCTCAGTAGGAGTGGCTATAGAGTCAGCTACCATCCTCAGTAGGAGTGGCTATAGAGTCAGATACCATCCTCTGTAGGAGTGGCTATAGAGTCAGCTACCATCCTCAGTAGGAGTGGCTATAGAGTCAGCTACCATCCTCAGTAGGAGTGGTTATAGAGTCCGTAGGAGTGGCTATAGAGTCAGCTACCATCCTCAGTAGGAGTGGCTATAGAGTCAGCTACCATCCTCAGTAGGAGTGGTTATAGAGTCAGTAGGAGTGGCTATAGAGTCAGCTACCATCCTCAGTAGGAGTGGCTATAGAGTCAGCTACCATCCTCAGTAGGAGTGGCTATAGAGTCAGCTACCATCCTCAGTAGCTTTCCATCTAAATTGTCAATGTCATGAGGTTTGTCATTACTGATCGATAACAATACATCTTCCACCTCTCCCACACTAACTTTACAACATTCAAACTTGCACTGCTTTTCTTTCATTATTAGTTTTTTTTATACATGAGTACAATTACTCACTGTTTGTCGTGGGCATTTCTTGCCCACTTTGCCAATAAAATAATAATTCAAATAATTGGCAACATCAAATGGTTTTGTGATGAATAAGCCATTTGATTTGATTAAAGATGAGTTGAATGTGTCTTTCTGGCCAGAATTTCATTTAAAATAATAGTTTTTTTTTCATCATTCCTTTATATCATTGATCTTGGCTTCATAATACAGTTTCTTTTAAGTTGAGTTTAGTCACATCCTTTCTCAATTTGCAGTAAGTCAGTCAGTCAGATGTTCAGCCAGACTTATTAACCTCTCTTTTTGCCCCATCTCTTTCAACCATACATTTTTTTTCAATTCCTCATCAATCCATCGAGCCTTAACAGTTCTAACAGTCAGTATCTTAACAGGTGCATGTTTATCAATAATTTGAAGAAACAATTTCATAAATTCATCAAGTGCAGCGTTTGGATGCTCCTCATTAATCACATCAGACCAGCGTCTGGATGCTCCTCATTTATCACATCAGACCAGCGTCTGGATGCTCCTCATTAATCACATCAGACCAGCGTCGGGATGCTCCTCATTAATCACATCAGACCAGCGTCTGGATGCTCCTCATTAATCACATCAGACCAGTGTTTGGATGCTCCTCATTAATCACATCAGACCAGCGTCTGGATGCTCCTCATTAATCACATCAGACCAGCGTCTGGATGCTCCTCATTAATCACATCAGACCAGCGTCTGGATGCTCCTCATTAATCACATCAGACCAGTGTTTGGATGCTCCTCATTAATCACATCAGACCAGTGTTTGGATGCTCCTCATTAATCACATCAGACCAGCGTCTGGATGCTCCTCATTAATCACATCAGACCAGCGTCTGGATGCTCCTCATTAATCACAGCAGACCAGTGTTTGGATGCTCCTCATTAATCACATCAGACCAGCGTCTGGATGCTCCTCATTAATCACATCAGACCAGCGTCTGGATGCTCCTCATTAATCACATCAGACCAGTGTCTGGATGCTCCTCATTTATCACATCAGACCAGCGTCTGGATGCTCCTCATTAATCACATCAGACCAGTGTTTGGATGCTCCTCATTAATCACATCAGACCAGCGTCTGGATGCTCCTCATTAATCACATCAGACCAGCGTCTGGATGCTCCTCATTAATCACATCAGACCAGCGTCTGGATGCTCCTCATTAATCACATCAGACCAGCGTCTGGATGCTCCTCATTAATCACATCAGACCAGCAAATATTTTTTACATCGTCCACATAAGAGTCACAGCAAAATATTTCGTATGATCTCTTATATACTATTTTAGGCCCAACTTTTGGAACTTTGTCTTTCCTGTATATAGCCACTATATTGTGATCACTGCATCCAATGGGTACGGAAACAGCTTTAGAACAATGTTCTACAGTATTAGTAAAAATGTGATCGATTCATATAATTATCTTGTTCCTGTAATGTTTGTAAACACCCTGGTAGGTTGATTAATAACCTGAACCAGATTACAGGCACTGGTTACAGTCAAATCAATGTATTTATATAGCCCTTACATCAGCTGATATCTCAAAGTGTTGTACAGAAACCCAGCCTAAAACCCCAAACAGCAAGCAATGCAGGTGTAGAAGCACGGTGGCTAGGAAAAACTCCATAGAAAGGCCAAAACCTAGGAAGAAACCTAGAGATGCAGGTGTAGAAGCACGGTGGCTAGGAAAAACTCCCTAGAAAGGCAGGAACCTAGGAAGAAACCTATAGAGGAACCAGGCTATGAGGGGTGGCTAGGATAAACTCCCTAGAAAGGCAGGAACCTAGGAAGAAACCTAGAGAGGAACCAGGCTATGAGGGGTGGCTAGGATAAACTCCCTAGAAAGGCAGGAACCTAGGAAGAAACCTAGAGAGGAACCAGGCTATGAGGGGTGGCCAGTCCTCTTCTGGCTGTGCCGGGTTGAGATAATAACAGAACATGGCCAAGATGTTCAAATGTTCATAAATGACCAGCATGGTCAAATAATAATAATCACAGTGGATTTCGAGGGTGCAACAGGTCAGCACCTCAGGAGTAAATGCCAGTTGGTTTTTCATAGCCCGAGCATTCAGAGTATCTCTACCGCTCCTGCTGTCTCTATAGAGTTGAAAACCGGACGTGCTACCTGTCTGGGACAGGTAGCACGTCCGGTGAACAGGTCAGGGTTCCACAGCCGCAGGCAGAACAGCTGAAACCGGAGCAGCAGCACGGCCAGGTGGACTGGGGACAACAAGGAGTCATCAGGCCGGGCAATCCTGAGGCATGGTCCTAGGGCTCAGGTCCTCCGAGAGAGAGAAAGAAAGAAAGAGAATTAAAGAGGGCGTACTTAAATTCACACAGGACATCATATAAGACAGGAGAAATTCTCCAGATATAAAAGACTGACCCCAGCCCCCCGACACATAAACTACTGCAGCATAAATACTGGAGGCTGAGACAGGAGGGGTCAGGAGACACTGTGGCCCCGTCCAACAATAACCCCGGACAGGGCCAAACAGGCAGGATACCACCCCACCAACTTTGCCAAAGCACAGCCCTCACACCACTAGAGGGATATCTTCAACCACCAACTTACCATCCCGAGACAAGGCTGAGTATAGCCCACAAAGATCTCCGCCGTGGCACAACCCAAGGGGGGGCGCCAACCCAGACAGGGAGATCACGTCAGTGACTCAACCCTCCTAGGGACGGCATGGAAGAGCACCAGTAAGCCAGTGACTCAGCCCCTGTAATAGGGTTAGAGGCAGAGAATCCCAGTGGAGAGAGGGGAACCGGCCAGGCAGAGACAGAAAGGGCGGTTTGTTACTCCAATGCCTTTCCGTTCACCTTCACACTCCTGGGCAGTAAGAAGCTTTCACTTGAGCGGACAGCTAGATGAAAACTAGTCAATATTCAGGTCCCCAAGAAAGTAGACCTCTCTCTTTACATCACATAGACTATCAAGCATTTCACACATTATATTTAGATACGGACTGTTAGCACTTGGTGGCCTATAGCAACACCCCAAAATAAAAGGCTTTAGATGAAGGGCCAAGTGAACCTGCAACCACTTCAATAACACTTGACATACGATCTTCTCTAAGCATTACAGGGATATGGCTCTGAATATATACAGCAACACCTCTCCCATAAGCAAGTCTGTCTCTTCTATAGATGGTATATCCTTGTCTTGCTACTGATGTATCATCAAATGAACAATCTATGTTATCTGATGTTAGCAAGTTATTGATTTCTAAGGCTACATATATTATTATGGGCTATGTTGAGCCCTTTCCAGGGTAGCTTATGAGAGATAGACATAATAGGGTTAGGGCCAGGGTTAGGGGGTGTTGGGGTTAGGGCCAGGGTTAGGGGGTGTTGGGGTTAGGGCCAGGGTTAGGGGGTGTTGGGGCCAGGGTTAGGGGGTGTTGGGGTTAGGACCAGGGTTAGGGGGGTGTTAGGGTTAGGGCCAGGGTTAGGGGGTGTTGGGGTTAGGGCCAGGGTTAGGGGGTGTTGGGGTTAGGACCAGGGTTAGGGGGGTGTTGGGGTTAGGACCAGGGTTAAGGGGGTGTTGGGGTTAGGGCCAGGGTTAGGGGGTGTTGGGGTTAGACTCGGGTTAGGGGGGTTAGGGCCAGGGTTAGGGGGTGTTGGGGTTAGGGCCAGGGTTAGGGGGTGTTGGGGTTAGGACCAGGGTTAGGGGGGTGTTGGGGTTAGGGCCAGGGTTAGGGGGTGTTGGGGTTAGACTCGGGTTAGGGGGGTTAGGGCCAGGGTTAAGGGGTGTTGGGGTTAGGGCCAGGGTTAGGGGGTGTTAGGGCCAGGGTTAGGGGGTGTCAGGGTTAGGGCCAGGGTTAGGGGGTGTTGGGGTTAGTCCCGGGTTAGGGGGGTTAGGACCAGGGTTAGGGGGTGTTGGGGTTAGGGCCAGGGTTAGGGGGTGTTAGGGCCAGGGTTAGGGGGTGTTAGGGCCAGGGTTAGGGGGTTGTAACCTACTGTGCTACAAGAAACACATTGTAGAATACTGTGCTACAATAAACACATTGTAGACTACTGTGCTACAATAAACACATTGTAGAATACTGTGCTACAATAAACACATTGTAGACTACTGTGCTACAATAAACACATTGTAGACTACTGTGCTACAATAAACACATTGTAGACTACTGTGCTACAATAAACACATTGTAGACTACTGTGCTACAATAAACACATTGTAGACTACTGTGCTACAAGAAACACATTGTAGAATACTGTGCTACAAGAAACACATTGTAGAATACTGTGCTACAAGAAACACATTGTAGAATACTGTGCTACAATAAACACATTGTAGACTACTGTGCTACAATAAACACATTGTAGAATACTGTGCTACAATAAACACATTGTAGACTACTGTGCTACAATAAACACATTGTAGACTACTGTGCTACAATAAACACATTGTAGAATACTGTGCTACAAGAAACACATTGTAGACTACTGTGCTACAATAAACACATTGTAGAATACTGTGCTACAATAAACACATTGTAGACTACTGTGCTACAATAAACACATTGTAGACTACTGTGCTACAATAAACACATTGTAGACTACTGTGCTACAAGAAACACATTGTAGACTACTGTGCTACAAGAAACACATTGTAGACTACTGTGCTACAAGAAACACATTGTAGACTACTGTGCTACAATAAACACATTGTAGACTACTGTGCTACAATAAACACATTGTAGACTACTGTGCTACAATAAACACATTGTAGAATACTGTGCTACAATAAACACATTGTAGACTACTGTGCTACAATAAACACATTGTAGACTACTGTGCTACAATAAACACATTGTAGACTACTGTGCTACAATAAACACATTGTAGACTACTGTGCTACAATAAACACATTGTAGAATACTGTGCTACAATAAACACATTGTAGACTACTGTGCTACAATAAACACATTGTAGACTACTGTGCTACAATAAACACATTGTAGACTACTGTGCTACAATAAACACATTGTAGAATACTGTGCTACAATAAACACATTGTAGAATACTGTGCTACAATAAACACATTGTAGACTACTGTGCTACAATAAACACATTGTAGACTACTGTGCTACAATAAACACATTGTAGACTACTGTGCTACAATAAACACATTGTAGACTACTGTTCTCCTGCAACCTGTTTGTTCTAAAGTATTATTATTTACCTCGGAACCAGAATCCCCCAACAGAAGCTCGCCAGCTCACTAGCTACTAGCTAGTAGTCATTTTGTTGGTGGTTTTCATACACAAACCTTGTCCATAATGTAGAGGCCTATGGGATATTGATTGAAGAGGTCAGGGAGGAGGATGGTACATGTGATCTGCATAACACACCAATACCAATTGACATTCCTTTTGTATGTCTCCTCATCTGTATACCTACTGACACAAAAGTGAGCAGTTCAGTCATTTTCCCACAATATATCTTGCCTTCAACATATTTTTACAGCATACATATTCTTATCTCTTTGTTGACTGATATCCATTGAATTGTGTCCATTTTCTGTTTTAGAAATATTTGTACAAATATGAAAAGGTAGATGGTGTCATCATAAAATGATATCAATTTACATCATTTAAGGGACAAACCTTACCTTAAAATATGGAGTTCTTTACATGTTTCAGTTAAGTGCTGGAACCTGCTGTCCTTTCAAATAACAATGTTTCAGTTGGGCAGTTAGGTTCCTGCAAGATCCCCCCCACCAACTAAGGAGGTTCCTGCAAGATCCCCCCCACCAACTAAGGAGGTTCCTGCAAGATCCCCCCCACCAACTAAGGAGGTTCCTGCAAGATCCCCCCCAACAACTAAGGAGGTTCCTGCAAGATCCCCCCACCAACTAAGGAGGTTCCTGCAAGAACCCCCCCACCAACTAAGGAGGTTCCTGCAAGATCCCCCCAACAACTAAGGAGGTTCCTGCAAGATCCCCCCACCAACCAAGGAGGTTCCTGCAAGATCCCCCTACCAACCAACTAAGGAGGTTCCTGCAAGATCCCCCCACCAACTAAGGAGATTCCTGCAAGATCCCCCCCACCAACTAAGGAGGTTCCTGCAAGATCCCCCCACCAACCAACTAAGGAGGTTCCTGCAAGAACCCCCACCAACTAAGGAGGTTCCTGCAAGAACCCCCACCAACCAACGAAGGAGGTTCCTACAAGAACCCCCACCAAATAAGGAGGTTCCTGCAAGAACCCCCATCAACCAACTAAGGAGGTTCCTGCAAGAACCCCCACCAAATAAGGAGGTTCCTGCAAGAACCCCCATCAACCAACTAAGGAGGTTCCTGCAAGATCCCCCCACCAACTAAGGAGGTTCCTGCAAGATCCCCCCCACCAACTAAGGAGGTTCCTGCAAGATCCCCCCCACCAACTAAGGAGGTTCCTGCAAGATCCCCCCCCACCAACTAAGGAGGTTCCTGCAAGATCCCCCCCAACAACTAAGGAGGTTCCTGCAAGATCCCCCCCACCAACTAAGGAGGTTCCTGCAAGAACCCCCCCACCAACTAAGGAGGTTCCTGCAAGATCCCCCCCCACCAACTAAGGAGGTTCCTGCAAGATCCCCCCACCAACCAACTAAGGAGGTTCCTGCAAGATCCCCCCACCAACCAACTAAGGAGGTTCCTGCAAGAACCCCCACCAACTAAGGAGGTTCCTGCAAGAACCCCCACCAACCAACTAAGGAGGTTCCTGCAAGAACCCCCACCAAATAAGGAGGTTCCTGCAAGAACCCCCACCAACCAACTAAGGAGGTTCCTGCAAGAACCCCCACCAAATAAGGAGGTCCCTTCAAGAACCCCCATCAACCAACAAAGGAGGTTCCTGTAAGATCCCCCCACCAACCAACTAAGGAGGTTCCTGCAAGAACCCCCACCAACTAAGGAGGTTCCTGCAAGAACCCCCCCACCAACTAAGGAGGTTCCTGCAAGATCCCCCCAACAACTAAGGAGGTTCCTGCAAGATCCCCCCACCAACTAAGGAGGTTCCTGCAAGAACCCCCACCAACCAACTAAGGAGGTTCCTGCAAGAACCCCCACTAAATAAGGAGGTTCCTGCAAGAACCCCCACCAACCAACTAAGGAGGTTCCTGCAAGAACCCCCACCAAATAAGGAGGTCCCTTCAAGAACCCCCATCAACCAACAAAGGAGGTTCCTGCAAGATCCCCCCACCAACCAACTAAGGAGGTTCCTGCAAGAACCCCCACCAACTAAGGAGGTTCCTGCAAGAACCCCCACCAACCAACTAAGGAGGTTCCTGCAAGAACCCCCACCAAATAAGGAGGTTCCTGCAAGAACCCCCACCAACCAACTAAGGAGGTTCCTGCAAGAACCCCCACCAAATAAGGAGGTCCCTGCAAGAACCCCCATCAACCAACTAAGGAGGTTCCTGCAAGAACCCCCACCAACTAAGGAGGCACCTCGATGAACCCCACCTTCTATGGGGTTCTTAGAATAACTTTTTGGGTGCCATGTTCAGGGCCAAAAACCTAAGGTTCTTCAAAGAATCATAATAAGGATCATAGAATAACCCTTTGTTGAACCACACATGTTTAGAGTGTACACTCCTCAATGCCCTGCAAGAGGTTCTGACTGTCTACCCATCCAATCAAATGGACCCATGCTTTGTCTGCAAGAGATGTTGTCTACCCATCCAATCAAATGGACCCATGCTTTGTCTGCAAGAGATGTTGTCTACCCATCCAGAAAAATGGACACATGCTCTGTCTGCAAGAGGTTCTGACTGTCTACCCATCCAGACAAATGGACACATGCTTTGTCTGCAAGAGGTTCTGACTGTCTACCCATCCAGACAAATGGACACATGCTCTGATAGAGCTTTATATACAGTCACAGCCATCTTAAAACTGACTGAGGCACATTTAAAGCAGGTGTCCATCAGAAGTTATTGAAGACTCATCTCTTCAGTAGGTCCTATGATTGAGTGTAGTCTGGCCCAGGAGTGGGAAGGTGAATGGAAAGGCACTGGAGCGACAAACCACCCTTGCTGTCGCTGCCTGGCCAGTTCCCCTCTCTACACTGGCATTCTCTGCCTCCAACCCTATTACAGGTGCTGAGTTACTGGGTTACTGGTGCTCTTCCATGCCGTCCCTAGGAGGGGTGCGTCACTTGAGTGGGTTGAGTCACTGATCTTCCTGTCCGGGTTGGTGCCCCCCTCGGGTTCGTGCCGTGGACTATACTCAGCCTTGTCTCAGGGTAGTAAGTTTCAAGATATCCCTTTAGTGGTGTGGGGGCTGTGCTTTGGGTGGGGTGGTATCCTGCCTGGTTGGCCCCTGTCCGGGGGTATGGTCGGATGGGGCCACAGTGTCTCAGTACCTCAATACCTATTCTTAGCCTCCAGAATTTATGCTGCAATAGTTTACAGTGGGGCAGAAAAGTATTTAGTCAGCCACCAATTGTGCAAGTTCTCCCACTTAAAAAGATGAGAGAGGCCTGTAATTTTCATCATAGGTACACTTCAACTATGACAGACAAAATTAGAAAAGAATTCCAGAAAATCACATTGTAGGATTTTTAATGAATTTATTTGCAAATTATGGTGGAAAATAAGTATTTGGTCACCTACAAACAAGCAAGATTTCTGGCTCTCACAGACCTGTAACTTCTTCTTTAAGAGGCTCCTCTGTCCTCCACTCGTTATCTGTATTAATGGCACCTGTTTGAACTTGTTTTACCCCCACTGTATGTGTCGGGGGTCTAGGGTCAGTCTGTTATATCTGGAGTATTTATCCGGTCTTATCCTGTGTCTTGTGTGAATTTAAGTATGCTCTCTCTAATTCTCTCTCTCTCCCTCTCCCTCCCCTCCAGGAGGACCTGAGCCCTAGGACCATGCCTCAGGACTACCTGGCATGATGACTCCTTGCTGTCCCTAGTCCACCTGGCCGTGCTGCTGCTCCAGTTTCAACTGTTCTGACTGTAGCTATGGAACCCTGACCTGTTCTCCGGACGTGCTACCTTGTCCCGGACCTGCTGTTTTCAACTGTCTCTCTCTACCGCACCTGCTGTCTCTAACTCTGCATGCTTGGCTATGAAAAACCAACTGACATTTACCCCTGAGGTGCTGACTTGCTGCACCCTCGACAACCACTGTGATTATTATTATTATTCAAATGGTCATCTATGAACTTTTGAAGATCTTGGCCATGTTCTGTTATAATCTCCTGTTGGGGTTCTATGAACATTTGAACATCTTGGCCATGTTCTGTTATAATCTCCTGTTGGTCATCTATGAACATTTGAACATCTTGGCCATGTACTGTTATAATCCCCTGTTGGTCATCTATGAACATTTGAACATCTTGGCCATGTTCTGTTCTAATCTCCTGTTGGTCACCTATGAACATTTGAACATCTTGGCCATGTTCTGTTCTAATCTCCTGTTTGTCATCTATGAACATTTGAACATCTTGGCCAATCTCAACTCGGCACAGCCAGAAGAGGACTGGCCACCCCTCATAGCCTGGTTCCTCTCTAGGTTTCTTCCTAGGTTCCTGCCTTTCTACAGAGTTTTTCCTAGCCACCGTGCTTCTACACCTGCATTGTTTGCTGTTTGGGGTTTCATGCTGGGTTTCTGTACAAGCAGTTTGTGACATCGGCTGATGTAAAAAGGGCTTTAGAAATATATTTGATTTATAGATTGACGTCAGACCAGAGCAACAGCTGTTTGCTGACCAGGTCTTCAACACAAAAATTCACCCTATTCACTATACAGTATAGTGCACTACTTTGGACCAGCTCTGGTCAAACATAGTGCACTATTGAGGGAATAGGATGCCATTTGGGATACAGATAATATTCTCTGAGGACAGTATGCCATCTCATTAGTAAGACATCAATCACATCTATTGATCGGTTCAATGTAAAGTGCTTTACCTACAGGGTGTGAAGCAGTTCCATCATTAATCACGAGACACTTGGTGTTCTGAACCACTGTAGGGAAGGCCTGTTGTTGAATAGCAGAGAAGATAAAGATCTTTCATTTTTATATTCAGACAGTAGAATATAGAGGGGGAGACAGATCACAAATGGTCAGCCTGGACTGGGAAGCAAACCCCGGTCTCCGACACAGGGATGCAGTATTCTGGTTCAGGATATACTTCAGAGATCCTGGTTCAGTAGAGACTTCAGAGATGTGGTATCCTGGTTCAGTAGAGACTTCAGAAATGTGGTATCCTGGTTCAGTAGAGACTTCAGAGATGTGGTATCCTGGTTCAGTAGAGACTTCAGAGATGTGGTATCCTGGTTCAGTAGAGACTTCAGAGATGTGGTATCCTGGTTCAGGATATACTTCAGAGATGTGGTATCCTAGTTCAGTAGAGACTTCAGAGATGTGGTATCCTGGTTCAGGATATACTTCAGAGATGTGGTATCCTGGTTCAGTAGAGACTTCAGAGATGTGGTATCCTGGTTCAGTAGAGACTTCAGTGATGTGGTATCCTGGTTCAGGATATACTTCAGAGATGTGTGTCGTGTCTTTACTATCCAGCCAACAATACAGTGTATTTTACCAGAGCTATAAAAAATAAAAAAATCTGGTGCAGATTCGTGGGATAAATTAACCATCATGTTACGGCTTTCTAGGTGTGAAGGAGAGTCGGACCAAAATGCAGCGTGTAGATTGCGATCCATGTTAATGAAAAAACGTAAACACGAAGTAACAAACACTATAAAACAAAGAATGTAAATAACGAAACGAAAACCGAAACAGCCTATACTTGTGAAAACTAACAAAGATAGGAACAAGGACACTAAGGACAATCACCCACGACAAACTCAAAGAATATGGCTGCCTAAATATGGTTCCCAATCAGAGACAACGATAAACACCTGCCTCTGATTGAGAACCACTCCAGACAGCCATAGACTTAACTAGAACACCCCACTAGCTACAATCCCAATACATACACACCAAAACCCCAAGACAAAACACACCACAATACAAAAACCCCATGCCACACCCTGGCCTGACCCAATACATGAAGAAAAACACAAAATACTTAGACCAGGGCGTGACACATCATGAATATTTTTTCATAAACTCTACTTAATATATAAAAACGGTTATCAGAGAAAATAGATGAGATGAGATGAGATGGAGGTCATTACCATTTAATAAATTAATAAGGACGTTTTAGTTGTGCCGCAGAATTGTATATATTATGGTGTGGTACGGTTAAAAAAAATTTGGGAACCACTGGTCTAGGGAAAACTTCACCCTGGAGCTGCTGGTGGGTGTGTGGGGAGGGGTTCTGGTGGGGAGGGGTTCTGGTGGGTAGGGCTTCTGGTTGTGAGGGATTCTGGTGGGGAGGGATTCTGGTGGGGAGGGGTTCTGGTGGGGAGTGGTTCTGGTGGGGAGGGATTCTGGTGGGGAGGGGTTCTGGTGGGGAGGGATTCTGGTGGGTAGGGCTTCTGGTTGGGAGGGATTCTGGTGGGGAGGGATTCTGGTGGGGAGGGGTTCTGGTGGGGAGTGGTTTTGGTGGGGAGGGGTTCTGGTGGGGAGGGATTCTGGTGGGGAGGGGTTCTGGTGGGGAGGGGTTCTGGTGGGGAGGGATTCTGGTGGGGAGGGGTTCTAGTGGGGAGGGATTCTGGTGGAGAGGTCAGGGTGCTTTGGTGCATGGTCGTCTGCACACACACACACAAACACACACACACACACACACACATACACACACACACACACCATGGCAACAACACTCAGGTCAGACCTGATAGAGTGGTAATCACCATAGGAGCTCATTTACTCTGCTATTTTCCTGCAATTCTGATTAGAATCGCTTCAGTTTGTTCTGATAGAGATCACTAACAAATGCTTATATATATTATGTTCTTGTGGCCCGATTCATACTGGAGACTTGGACTTAAGTCATTAAAACATGGAATTAAAGCTGGACTCCTTAATGGTGAAACAGCCACGTCCGTTGTAGATATTACAACAACAAAGAAGTTACCGCAACCAACACTGTTTTTTTACCCTCTGACATCATTTCTCTGACATCATTGCTCTGACATCATTTCTCTAACATCATTGCTCTGACATCATTTTTCTGACATCATTGCTCTGACACCATTCATCTGACACCATTTATCTGACACCATTCATCGGACACCAATTATCTGACACCATACTCTGACACCATACTCTGACACCATTTATCTGACACCATTTCTCTGACACCATTCCTCTGACACCATTCTCTGACACCATTTCTCTGATACCATTGTACGCGTGATAGAACAACACAATATGTACTGTACGTTTTTTTTAGCAGACGGTCAGTGGCGCTGTTTCCCCGTCCGGCGCATTCCTTCTTTAAGGTCAAATGTTTGACTGAAGTCCATATTAAGTCAACTTATCTTAGGTCTGAATAGGGCCCGTAGAGATCACTGTTAGCGTAATGTGTGATCACATACAATCGATTCCTCATCAAGGTACAAAATAAAGATACTACATCGCCCCAGTTCCAACACAAACTAATGTTCGGAGCAAATCAAAACTTCATCAAAAACAATAATCATTTTATTTCCATATTGTAACACTAATTATGTATATAAATGTGTATTTTTCCTGTTCATCCATATACAGTATAATCAGACAATAGTCATTAATTGTGTTACAGTGGGAAAGAGAGATGGTTGCCGAGAGAGTCCACAGACAGAGTTTCGATGCTATCAGGACAGCCATAGGTTGCATCCAAAATGAAATCCTACTCCCTATATAGTGTGCTACTTTTGACCAGAGCCCTTTGGGACCTAGGGTGCCATTTGGGATGCAAGCCACGGAGAGCTAGACATGCTATCATTGACATTCATGCAGGACAGAACACCTGTTATCCTATGGACTTACAGAACAGACTGCACTGAATAAGGCATACTCCTATTGATACTGTTGCAATGGATACAAAAGCTAAGTTACCCAATCAGAGGCATGTTACCCAAGCCCAGCCAATCAGAGGCATGTTACCCAAGCCCACCCAATCAGAGGCATGTTACCCAAGCCCACCCAATCAAAGGCATGTTACCTAAGCCCATCCAATCAGACGCATGTTACCGAAGCCCACCCAATCAGAGGCATGTTACCCAGCCCAGCCAATCAGACGCATGTTACCCAAGCCCAGCCATTCAGAGGCATGTTACCCAAGCCCAGCCAATCAGAGGCATGTTACCGAAGCCCACCCAATCAGAGGCATGTTACCCAGCCCAGCCAATCAGACGCATGTTACCTAAGCCCAGCCAATCAGAGGCATGTTACCGAAGCCCACCCAATCAGAGGCATGTTACCCAGCCCAGCCAATCAGACGCATGTTACCCAAGCCCAGCCAATCAGAGGCATGATATCCAAGCCCAGACAATCAGAGGCATGTTACCTAAGCCCAGCCAATCAGACACATGTTACCGAAGCCCACCCAATCAGAGGCATGTTACCCAGCCCAGCCAATCAGACACATGTTACCCAAGCCCAGCCAATCAGAGGCATGTTACCCAGCCCAGCCAATCAGAGGCATGTTACCCAAGCCCAGCCAATCAGAGGCATGATATCCAAGCCCAGACAATCAGAGGCATGTTACCAAGCCCAGCCAATCAGACACATGTTACCCAAGCCCAGCCAATCAGAGGCATGTTACCCAAGCCCAGCCAATCAGAGGCATGTTACCCAAGCCCAGCCAATCAGAGGCATGTTACCCAAGCCCAGCCAATCAGAGCCAAGTTACCCAAGCCCAGCCAATCAGAGGCATGTTACCCAAGCCCAGTCAATCAGAGGCCTGTTACCCAAGCCCAGCCAATCAGAGGCATGTTACCCAAGCCCAGCCAATCAGAGCCATGTTACCCAAGCCCAGCCAATCAGAGCCATGTTACCCAAGCCCAGCCAATCAGAGGCATGTTACCCAAGCCCAGCCAATCAGAGGCATGTTACCCAGCCCAGCCAATCAGAGGCATGTTACCTAAGCCCAGCCAATCAGAGGCATGTTACACAAGCCCAGCCAATCAGAGGCATGTTACCCAAGCCCAGCCAATCAGAGGCATGTTACACAAGCCCAGCCAATCAGAGGCATGTTACCCAAGCCCAGCTAATCAGAGGCATGTTACCCAAGCCCAACCAATCAGAGGCATGTTACCCAAGCCCAGCCAATCAGAGGCATGTTACCCAAGCCCAGCCAATCAGAGGCATGTTACCCAAGCCCAGCCAATCAGAGGCATGTTACCCAAGCCCAGCCAATCAGAGGCATGTTACCAAGCCCAGCCAATCAGAGCCATGTTACCAAGCCCAGCCAATCAGAGGCATGTTACCCAAGCCCAGCCAATCAGAGGCATGTTACCCAGCCCAGCCAATCAGAGGCATGTTACCGAAGCCCACCCAATCAGAGGCATGTTACCCAGCCCAGCCAATCAGACGCATGTTACCTAAGCCCAGCCAATCAGAGGCATGTTACCGAAGCCCACCCAATCAGAGGCATGTTACCCAGCCCAGCCAATCAGACGCATGTTACCCAAGCCCAGCCAATCAGAGGCATGATATCCAAGCCCAGACAATCAGAGGCATGTTACCTAAGCCCAGCCAATCAGACACATGTTACCGAAGCCCACCCAATCAGAGGCATGTTACCCAGCCCAGCCAATCAGACACATGTTACCCAAGCCCAGCCAATCAGAGGCATGTTACCCAGCCCAGCCAATCAGAGGCATGTTACCCAAGCCCAGCCAATCAGAGGCATGATATCCAAGCCCAGACAATCAGAGGCATGTTACCAAGCCCAGCCAATCAGACACATGTTACCCAAGCCCAGCCAATCAGAGGCATGTTACCCAAGCCCAGCCAATCAGAGGCATGTTACCCAAGCCCAGCCAATCAGAGGCATGTTACCCAAGCCCAGCCAATCAGAGCCAAGTTACCCAAGCCCAGCCAATCAGAGGCATGTTACCCAAGCCCAGTCAATCAGAGGCCTGTTACCCAAGCCCAGCCAATCAGAGGCATGTTACCCAAGCCCAGCCAATCAGAGCCATGTTACCCAAGCCCAGCCAATCAGAGCCATGTTACCCAAGCCCAGCCAATCAGAGGCATGTTACCCAAGCCCAGCCAATCAGAGGCATGTTACCCAGCCCAGCCAATCAGAGGCATGTTACCTAAGCCCAGCCAATCAGAGGCATGTTACACAAGCCCAGCCAATCAGAGGCATGTTACCCAAGCCCAGCCAATCAGAGGCATGTTACACAAGCCCAGCCAATCAGAGGCATGTTACCCAAGCCCAGCTAATCAGAGGCATGTTACCCAAGCCCAACCAATCAGAGGCATGTTACCCAAGCCCAGCCAATCAGAGGCATGTTACCCAAGCCCAGCCAATCAGAGGCATGTTACCCAAGCCCAGCCAATCAGAGGCATGTTACCCAAGCCCAGCCAATCAGAGGCATGTTACCAAGCCCAGCCAATCAGAGCCATGTTACCAAGCCCAGCCAATCAGAGGCATGTTACCCAAGCCCAGCCAATCAGAGGCATGTTACCCAGCCCAGCCAATCAGAGGCATGTTACCTAAGCCCAGCCAATCAGAGGCATGTTACACAAGCCCAGCCAATCAGAGGCATGTTACCCAAGCCCAGCCAATCAGAGGCATGTTACACAAGCCCAGCCAATCAGAGGCATGTTACCCAAGCCCAGCCAATCAGAGGCATGTTACCCAAGCCCAACCAATCAGAGGCATGTTACCCAAGCCCAGCCAATCAGAGGCATGTTACCCAAGCCCAGCCAATCAGAGGCATGTTACCCAAGCCCAGCCAATCAGAGCCATGTTACCCAAGCCCAGCCAATCAGAGGCATGTTACCAAGCCCAGCCAATCAGAGGCATGTTACCAAGCCCAGCCAATCAGAGGCATGTTACTCAAGCCCAGACAATCAGAGGCATGTTACCTAAGCCCAACCAATCAGAGGCATGTTACCCAAGCCCAGCCAATCAGAGGCATGTTACCCAAGCCCAGCCAATCAGAGGCATGTTACTCAAGCCCAGACAATCAGAGGCATGTTACCTAAGCCCAACCAATCAGAGGCATGTTACCCAAGCCCAGCCAATCAGAGGCATGTTACCCAAGCCCAACCAATCAGAGGCATGTTACCAAGCCCAGCCAATCAGAGCCATGTTACCAAGCCCAACCAATCAGAGGCATGTTACCCAGCCCAGCCAATCTCTCATAGAGTCCAGTGTAGAGTAGCTGAAAGGAAAGGGATAAAGTGAAAATAAAGGCTTGTGTCAAAAGAGAGGAAAATGAGGAAGACTGTCAGGGCATGATGTCATCGTTAGAGGGCCAGATGATTTAAAATTGGGGTTGCTAGGTAGGACTACCAGAGAATATCATGACTCTGTCATGACATTGGGAGACAGTTCAGAGTTCGGAGGCCAACATCTTTAGTAATTCTTGCATTAGAAATTTGAAAGGGAAGCCAATAGATCTGAAGATGGATTGTCAAAAGAAGAGAGCAAAAATGACCATTTAGAGACCCAACAACAGAACTCCCACAATGACTGACGGAACACCGGAACACCAGGAATGTTAATCAGTGTTCCAGAGGTTCTTCCTCCTCAGGAATCGTCCTCTGTCTTGATGATGTGGAACAACGTGACATTGAACAGAACCTGGTGTCCATTGTTCCAGCCGTACAGCGCCCGGTCCCTGGCGTTGTAGTCCAACATGGACATGTGGAAGAACTGGTTATGGAAGGGGATGTCTGTGTACTCATAGCTGGATGTCTTGGTGGAGTACGCGTAGTAGACCTTAGCACCAGTCAGGTGAGAGTTGGTGATGTAGAGTGTTCCGCAGATCATAAAGGACTCCCCCGCGTTCCGTTTGGAATATTCCGTGTTCCAGGTTCCGAGGACCTGTAGCGTGTCGGGGTTGAGCTGGCTGATGACGATGTTTCCTGCGTTCTGATTGGTGGCGTAGACGGCCCACAGACCCAGCTCGTCGGCCATGAGGTCTATGTCGGAGAAGCCTCCCCAGGTGTAAGGGTAGACGTTGTGGAAGCCGGCGTTCTCCAGGGCTCTCTGGGTTACCACGCGCCCCGTCTCGAAGCGGTAACACACCACGATGTTACTCTGGACCTTGTTGTAGTACAGAGAGCCGTTGTACACCACGTGGTCGGTCCCGGCCCACTTGAACGGCAGGTTGTAGGTTCGAGACTCGACCCCGGAAACAAAGTCTGCTATGGACTTGTACTCTTTGACAATCTTGTTGTTGGTGTAGCTATCCATGTACCAGACCTGGGTTAGAACACAAGTACAAAAGAACATTAGCAATTTAACGGTCTACTCTGTACGTACATTAGTCACAACATAGCACATGGGTCGTTCCACCAAACCTTTGGAAGTGTCCCGTAACTACTATTTTAACGAATTTCAACATTCTGTCATAAAACGTATGTTAAACTTCATTTAAAAAAAAATCCTATCTCAAGAGGTTAAATAACAATAAATACTATAGTAATAAGTCCATATTAAGTATTAAATAAAGTAACAGGGTTCATCTTGGATCATAAAGTCCCTTCTGACAGGAGGAATGGAAGCGTGTTGTATGCAACAGGGAGTGACAATTGAATGCCAGCTTCACGTAAAAAATATGTATGTATATAATTGACATTTCTAGTCTGTCTATCTATTAGTAACAGGGTTGACGTGTAATGCTCGTTCCACTCAGTTTTCCACCACAAAACATACCAGACAAGGGACAAAAAAAGAGTGAAACCAGCACACCTACTTTAAAGCTATTATTTGACTATTAGAAATATTTAAAATATTCTGTAAAGAAATAGTTTTACCATATTAAGAGGAGAATTCAGTTCACGTAAAAGTGTTGACCATAAAATGAGGGACAGACGTTGTCAAAGAAACAAAATAACTAGGGTTTTACAATGATGGTGCAAATTTAGGATAAATCTTGGGATTAAATTTAGGATAGATCTTGGGATTAAGTTTAGGATAAATGTTGGGATTAAGTTTAGGATAAATCTTGGGATTAAATTTAGGATACATTTTGGGATTAAGTGGGTTAAATATTCCTAGAAGTGACACAGGGTTGACGAAGGGTCAAAATACTGGATTTTGGCACTTTAGCCACCAGGGAGTGTCGTCGTGGCTGATTGAGGCTGGAGAGTAATCTAGGAGCCCATAAAGCTGCCAGGAGGTCAGCCCAAGGGAGAGGTTGGAAGAGGTGAGAGGTTGCTACCCGATATACGTCCTCACGGTCTGCTAGAACCAAGGGGCTCGGTGTTCTACCCCAGAGGAGACAGCATTCCCCGGGGGCCAGAAGGTGGTAACCCGGAAGAGGTCTCCTGGAGGAAACCGGGTTTATTTTATTTTTTGGTTTAAATAAACACCCTTGAAACTGAGGTATCATACTTGTGTCTGTGTTTAGATCAAACCACCTGGTCTGAGAAACTATCTGTCTTTCTGTCCTCCCTCCACTCACCCGGTTGTTTCTAGGGGAGGCCTGTGGATCAGTCATCCAAGCTCCAAACCGTGTACCAGAGGTCTTCACTGTCACAGGTCCAGTGATCTTCATCAGTTTACCACATGCTGTTCACACACACGCACACACACACACACACACACACACATACCACTCAGATTAGATTTCCCCTGACTGTGTTAGTTCTTAACAGCTCATTTCATGCCTCTGACCACTGGAACACTCCACCTGTTATCTAGTTAATCTGTGACCATGGCTGCATCCCAAATGGAACGCTATTCCTTATTCCCATTGTGCTCTGGTCAAAACTAGTGCACTATGTGACTAGGGTGTCATTTGGGATGTACTCTAGGTCACACAGCTCCATCTCACTAACGAGCCTATCTGATACACTAAAGTACATCAAAAATGTAACATTGTGTGTTTCCCTTAATACATTTCCAGTACCAGGTAAGAAACTGCTTAGATTCGGATCAAAAAGCGAGATACCTTTAAAGAGACCGTCACAGTTCACTCCAACATCAAAGTTGATCAGTTTTCAGACCTCCACATGTACAGTGGCTTGCAAAAGTATTCACCCCCTTGGCATTTTTCCTATTTTGTTGCCTTATAACCTGGTATTAAAATTGATTTGGGGGGGTTTATTTCATTTGATTTACACAACATGCCACTTTGAAGTTGAAAAATATTTACAAACAAGTAAAAACATTTTTAAAAAGAAGAAAACTTGACCATGCATAATTATTCACCCCTCCAAAGTCAATACTTTGTAGAGACACCTTTTGCAGCAATTACATCTGCAAGTATCTTGGGGTATGTCTCTATAAGCTTGGCACATCTAGCCACTGGGATTGTTGCCCATTATTCAAGGCAAAACTGCTCCAGCTCCTTCAAGTTGGATGGGTTCTGCTGGTGTACAGCGATCTTTAAGTCCTACCACAGATTCTCAATTGGATTGACGTCTGGGCCATTCCAAGACATTTAAATGTTTCCCCTTAAACCACTCGAGTGTTGCTTTATCAGTGTGCTTAAGGTCATTGTCCTGCTGGAAGGTGAACCTCCGTTCCAATCTCAAATCTCTAGAAGACTGGAACAGGGTTCCCTCTTTTCCTTCAATTCTGGTCTCCCAGTCCCTGCTGATGGAAAAACATCCCCGCAGCAGGATGCTGCCACCAACATGTAAACATGGTGTAAAAACAAATAGAACGTAAGCAGAATCCGTGTGGATGAGGCAAGGTAGACCAACACAAGATGTGACTGGTCTGGGCCATATCTGAGCAGAATCCGTGTGGATGAGGCAAGGTAGACCAACACAAGATGTGACTGGTCTGGGCCATATCTGAGCAGAATCCGTGTGGATGAGGCAAGGTAGACCAACACAAGATGTGACTGGCCTGGGCCATATCTGAGCAGAATCCGTGTGGATGAGGCAAGGTAGACCAACACAAGATGTGACTGGTCTGGGCCATATCTGAGCAGAATCCGTGTGGATGAGGCAAGGTAGACCAACACAAGATGTGACTGACCTGGGCCATATCTGAGCAGAATCCGTGTGGATGAGGCAAGGTAGACCAACACAAGATGTGACTGGTCTGGGCCATATCTGAGCAGAATCCGTGTGGATGAGGCAAGGTAGACCAACACAAGATGTGACTGGTCTGGGCCATATCTGAGCAGAATCCGTGTGGATGAGGCAAGGTAGACCAACACAAGATGTGACTGACCTGGGCCATATCTGAGCAGAATCCGTGTGGATGAGGCAAGGTAGACCAACACATGATGTGACTGGCCTGGGCCATATCTGAGCAGAATCCGTGTGGATGAGGCAAGGTAGACCAACACAAGATGTGACTGGTCTGGGCCATATCTGAGCAGAATCCGTGTGGATGAGGCAAGGTAGACCAACACAAGATGTGACTGGTCTGGGCCTTATCTGATCTTGTGAAGGCTACTGGACACGCACATGGGTTAATCATACATAGACAACATCGGCCTGAACTTGTGAAGACCTTTGGATAGGAACATTAGCTAATCAGTTATAGGCACCATTAGACCTGCAGTAGGAGTATCCAATAGAATCTATGCCCCAATGTCTGAGCCTCCATACAGTGGAGTGACGATGTTTATGTAAGGGTGAAACTGTATAAAAGCAGAGCACTAAGAATGGAGATTCAGTATTTGCTCGGCTTTGCTTCTTTTTTGTAATGAAGTCTATTTGAATTCACATAGTTATGCACACTCAAGTTTTCTGTTTTTTTTGGTCCTATTTCTTGTTTGTTTCACAATACAAAATATTTAGCATCTTCAAAGTTGTAGGCATGTTGTGTAAATCAAATGAACCCCCCCCACAAAATCAATTTTAATTCCAGGTTGTAAGGCAACGAAATAGGAAAAATGCCAAGGGGGGTGAATACTTTTTCAAGTGTAACGCTTGTCCTCTTCTTCTGACGAGGAGTAAGAGATATCGGACCAACTTGCAGCGTGGTAAGTGTCCATTTTAATGTGAAAAAACTGAACACTACAAAATACAAATTAACAAAGTGAAACAAATGAAACAAACGAAAACTATCCTGTGTGGCACAAACACTAACACGGAAAATAATCACCCACAACTCAAAAGTGAAACCAGGCTACCTAAGTATGGTTCTCAATCAGGGACAACGATTGACAGCTGCCTCTGATTGAGAACCATACCAAGCCAAACACAGAAATCCCAAAACATAGAAAAAGGAACATAGACAACCCACCCAACTCACGCCCTGACCATACTAAACAAAGACATAACAAAAGAACTAAGGTCACAGCAAGCCACTGTAGTAGCCTAAACCGTTCCCTGTAACATTGAATTTGGTAAATAGAATATGAATGACAGTCATCCAATATGCTATAATAGAAACCATGCTCAAAAAAAGAATCCTAAACGCCACTGGTGTGTCTGTCCGTGTGTTTGCTTGTGACTCACTGAGTTTGCTCATGCAGTTGCGTAGCCTGCTCTCCAGATTCAGGACCCTCTGTTGTAGTTCCTCATAGTCATAGGTTCCTATCTCCTCCTGGATGGCTGTGAGCACCATGGAGAGATTCCTGATCTCCTGTTTAAACTGGGAGATGAGCTGGGCATCTGTCTTATACTGTTCCAACACAGGGATCAGAGGCTGTAGGGCATCCATCTTACCCTTCAACTCCTATAGGGAGGGAAACACAGGGTTCAATTCAATACAGTTCAACTCCTGTGGAAGGACAAACACAAGCCCAGCGGACAAAATGTTGCATGGAACATCAATCATTATCATCCAGGAACATCAATCATTATCATCCAGGAACATCAGTCATTATCATCCAGGAACAACAGTCATTATCGTCCAGGAACATCAATCATTATCATCCAGGAACATCAATCATTAGCATCCTGGAACATCAATCATTAGCTTCCTGGAACATCAATCATTAGCTTCCCGGAACATAAATCATTAGCTTCCCGGAACATCAATCATTAGCTTCCCGGAACATCAATCATTAACTTCCAGGAACATCAATCATTAGCTTCCCGGAACATCAATCATTAGCTTCCCGGAACATACATTTTTAGAATCCTGGAACATCAATCATTAGCATCCTGGAACATCAATCATTATCATACTGGAACATCAATCATTAGCTTCCCGGAACATCAATCAATAGCTTCCCGGAACATCAATCATTATCATACTGGAACATCAATCATTAGCTTCCTGGAATATCAATCATTAGCTTCCTGGAATATCAATCATTAGCTTCCCGGAACATCAATCATTAGCATCCTGGAACATCAATCATTATCATACTGGAATATCAATCATTAGCTTCCCGGAATATCAATCATTAGCTTCCTGGAATATCAATCATTAGCTTCCCGGAACATCAATCATTAGCTTCCCGGAATATCAATCATTAGCTTCCCGGAATATCAATCATTAGCTTCCTGGAATATCAATCATTAGCTTCCCGGAATATCAATCATTAGCTTCCCGGAACATCAATCATTATCATCCTGGAACATCAATCATTATCATACTGGAACATCAATCATTAGCTTCCCGGAACATCAATCATTAGCATCCCGGAACATCAATCATTAGCTTCCTGGAATATCAATCAATAGCTTCCCGGAACATCAATCATTAGCTTCCCGGAACATCAATCAATAGCTTCCCGGAACATCAATCATTAGCTTCCCGGAACATCAATCATTAGCTTCCTGGAACATCAATCATTAGCTTCCAGGAACATCAATCATTAGCTTCCAGGAACATCAATCATTAGCATTGTGTCAAAGGATATTGTATGTCCCTGCAAATGTTCCTCTAATTTACCTTTCAAACAGACTTACCTGGAAGTTTCTGTTGACCTGTGTCTTCTTGTTGGTCTCTATCTGTCTGAACTTTGACCTTAGCTCTTTGAACTGGCCTTCCATCCTCATGATGTACTGGAAGTCTCTCTGAGTCCGCAGGTTCAACACCTCGATTGACTGGGACATGTTCTGGACCTACAGGACAAGAGAAGAAGAAGAGTCATCAAATTAATTGTTCTGCACCTTATCGAAAGAAAAGAAGAAGAGGCATCCCATTAGTTGTTCTGCACCTTAACAAAAGAGAAGAAGAGGCATCCCATTAGTTGTTCTGCACCTTATCGAAAGAAAAGAAGAAGAGGCATCCCATTAGTTGTTCTGCACCTTAACGAAAGAGAAGAAGAAGAGGCATCCCATTAGTTGTTCTGCACCTTAACAAAAGAGAAGAAGAGGCATCCCATTAGTTGTTCTGCACCTTAATGAAAGAGAAGAAGAAGAGGCATCCCATTAGTTGTTCTGCACCTTAACGAAAGAGAAGAAGAAGAGGCATCACATTAGTTGTTCTGCACCTTAACGAAAGAGAAGAAGAAGAGGCATCACATTAGTTGTTCTGCACCTTAACGAAAGAGAAGAAGAGGCATCACATTAGTTGTTCTGCACCTTAACGAAAGAGAAGTAGAGGCATCTCATTAGTTGTTCTGCACCTTAATGAAAGAGAAGAAGAAGAGGCATCCCATTAGTTGTTCTGCACCTTAACGAAAGAGAAGAAGAAGAGGCATCACATTAGTTGTTCTGCACCTTAACGAAAGAGAAGAAGAAGAGGCATCACATTAGTTGTTCTGCACCTTAACGAAAGAGAAGAAGAAGAGGCATCACATTAGTTGTTCTGCACCTTAATGAAAGAGAAGAAGAAGACACAACATTGGTTTTCTGCACCTTAATGAAAGAGAAGAAAAAGACACAACATTGGTTTTCTGCACCAACAGGATTGAAATGTTTTGACTACTGTTTTGGTTTTCTTTTGTCAATAAAAAAATAAAATAAGGTTGATTTATTTTTAAAGGATAGGGACAACAGTGGTGGGTTTAATTTGAAGTGTATTTAAAAAAAACATTTTTTTTATAGCTCGTCAGTTGGTGTGGAACGGGTCTGGACAAAGTTCATCCAACAGTTAGTTACAATACTTCCTCCATTGTGTTTGCCTTCTACAAAAAAGAACCAACAAAATCACCACTACATCAAGCTAGAACTCTGAGCTACATTATCCACACTCCTCTGATTCCAATGATGGGATCCTGAAATGGCCTGGTTGAAACTGCCCTAAGGCATGTTTGTACATTAGTGTTAACTTTACCACACTGGACCACAGTGAAGAAGATAGGGAAACCCCCTGGCCTGCTATACAGACAGAATACATTAAAGGCACATATTTCATAGATTAATATCATAGATAGAGAGTAATGCGAGTGACGTTGGTTCATCATGTGTGTGTGCGTGTGTGTATGTATCTAGAACCTTCTCCAGTAGCTGACGGAGCTGTCCCTCCTTGGCGTCTCTGGAGCAGAGGTTCTGTTCAGGAGCCACCACTGTACAGATACACCTCCCCTCTGCATCCTGGGCCGAGCTGTACACCTGCCAGCCTTCCTTAGGCTTGACTGTCTACACACACACACACACACACACACACAAACAGACACATACACACACACACACAATGTTCAAGTGAGCTCATTACTCAGTAAAATGGTCTCTGATGGATATTCTTCAAGACAAAAAATAACCAATGCAAGAGTCCCGTCATGTGGCCATCGGCTAACACACAGTATCTGTCTGGTTAACAGTATCTGTCTGGTTAACAGTATCTGTCTGGTTAACAGTATCTGTCTGGTTAACACACCGTGTCAGTCTGGTTAACAGTATCTGTCTGGTTAACAGTATCAGTCTGGTTAACAGTATCTGTCTGGTTAACAGTATCTGTCTGGTTAACAGTATCTGTCTGGTTAACAGTATCTGTCTGGTAAACAGTATCTGTGTGGTTATGTCTATAATGATGTAAAGGTGATGTCTATACCCGTTATTGTCTATACCCTAGGTAAACAGTATCTGTGTGGTTATGTCTATAATGATGTAAAGGTGATGTCTATACCCGTTATTGTCTATACCCTAGGTAAACAGTATCTGTGTGGTTATGTCTATAATGATGTAAAGGTGATGTCTATACCCGTTATTGTCTATACCCTAGGTAAACAGTATCTGTGTGGTTATGTCTATAATGATGTAAAGGTGATGTCTATACCCGTTATTGTCTATACCCTAGGTAAACAGTATCTGTGTGGTTATGTCTATAATGTTGTAAAGGTGATGTCTATACCCGTTATTGTCTATACCCTAGGTAAACAGTATCTGTGTGCTTATGTCTATAATGATGTAAAGGTGATGTCTATACCCGTTATTGTCTATACCCTAGGAAAACAGTATCTCTGTGGTTATGTCTATAATGATGTAAAGGTGATGTCTATACCTGTTATTGTCTATACCCTAGGTAAACAGTATCTGTGTGGTTATGTCTATAATGATGTAAAGGTGATGTCTATACCCGTTATTGTCTATACCCTAGGTAAACAGTATCTGTGTGGTTGTGTCTATAATGATGTAAAGGTGATGTCTATACCCGTTATTGTCTATACCCTAGGTAAACAGTATCTGTGTGGTTATGTCTATAATGATGTAAAGGTGATGTCTATACCCGTTATTGTCTATACCCTAGGTAAACAGTATCTGTGTGGTTGTGTCTATAATGATGTAAAGGTGATGTCTATACCCGTTATTGTCTATACCCTAGGTAAACAGTATCTGTGTGGTTATGTCTATAATGATGTAAAGGTGATGTCTATACCCTAGGTAAATCAATAGACATGGCCATTTATGTTGACATTCGATGGTGGGCTGGACCGGCGGCCATCTTTGTGGTAGTAATAAGATGTTATCATTTCAATTCAATTCAAATTGCAGTGGTCTGAAGGTTTAGGTCCATTCTATGGAACTATGTTTATGATTGAAATGACACCCCATCCGGGGATTCAAGAGCACGTTGTGTTTCAACCGATGGTTCGCACTACAAAGTAGGGTGTGATCCACAACATATATGTGTGGGGAGAGATGTGTTTTTAGATATTTTGGGATAAAGATTTGTGTTTATTTTTTATAATCTAAATGTATATTTAAACGTCCAATGCAGTGTTTTTATCTCAATATCAAATCATTTCTGGGTAACAATGAAGTACCTTACTGTGATTAAATATATAAATAGATATCAATTCAAAATGGTCAAAAAGAAACTAAAATAGTTTCTTCGCAAAGAGCAATTTTCTCAAACAATAATTTTTGCTAGTACTGTCTGGGAGTGGTCTGAGTGGGGAGGGTACACTGAAAACTAGCTGTTATTGGGAAGAGAGGTTTGGAACTCTCTTTCTTATTGGTCTAATAATGTATTTGTCACCTGGTGATGTCACTAGGCAGGCCAAAACTCCAGCTATCTACACTTGAAATAATCATGGTAGAATTACCGACCAGGGGGCCCCCCATTGATTTTGTTAGTCACTCTCACTCAGACATCATATTAAAGACGGCAAACATTTCTCTCCACCCTACGGAAAAATATGTAGAATTGCATGAAATTAGCTCTAAATCGTATACTTTTATTCTCTCTATACTATCAAGAAAGGGGGGGGTGCTAAAATGTTTTGCTCTCAAGGTGGGGAGGTGCCTCCCAACAAAATGTTGCTTAAGGCCCCGAAAAGGCTAGGACCGGCTCTTCCTCCTTCCTCCAAGTGTGGGCATGGATGTGAGTACACAGAGCCGCAAGCCACTATGGTCCCTCATGACAAGTTCAGATTGTTTTGTGCCCCCCCCACACCCCATCCCCAGTAAAGTTACACCATCGCTGTCTTAGATGGTCTCTCTATTTAGAACCAATAGGAAATTGGTCAGTGTAATTGTGTTGTATCATGATTGAACCCAACATTAAAAAATAGTTACTTCTCTGGCAACTTCCAAGAATCAATATCAGAATACAGTCATATACAGTGATGTTGGCAAAGGGAGAGAGAGAGAGAGAGAGAGAGAGAGGGAGAGAGAGAGAGAGAGAGAGAGAGAGAGAGAGAGAGAGAGAGAGAGAGAAACAGAGGGGAGGAGGCAGCGAGAGAGGGGGGAGGGAGAGTGAAAAAGAGGGGGGAGACAGAGAGAGAGAAGAGAGAGAGAGGGAGAGAGAGAGAGAGAGAGAGAGAGAGAGGGGAGGAGGCAGAGAGAGAGAAGGGAGAGAGAGCCAGAGGGGAGGAGGCAGAGAGAGAGAAGGGAGAGAGAAAGTGAGAGGGAGAGAAAGAGAGAGAGGGAGAGAGAGG